>NC_088235.1:13425851-13485851 GCF_036934945.1 Oncorhynchus masou masou
CTATAGTATTAGACTGGTCTATAGTGTATTATATATAGTACTGGTCTATAGTATTAGACTGGTCTATAGTGCTATTGGTCTATAGTATTAGACTGGTCTATAGTTCTAGACTGGTCTATAGTGCTAGACTGGTCTATAGTATTATACTGGTCTATAGTACTAGACTGGTCTATAGTAGTCTATAATGCTGCACTAGTCTTATCTTCAGTTTGACCCCAGAATGTGACGTCTACCCCCAAGCCAAATTTGCAGTAAGACTTAGCTCTGTTGCTTGGAACTTCATGCTGTGTATGCTGTGTGTATTCATAGTTGGTTTATTCATTTTGTCTTCTGAAGGGAACTGTGTCGAATGTCAGGAGAGATCCCGCCCCCCATGTCAGGCACCTGCAGCTGCTTTCTAATTGGCCACATGTACATATTCGGAGGATATGATGACACGGGACAGACCAATCAGGTGAGCAAGCTCAACAGAAACTGTAGTGACCCCTTATATGCAAATATTTTTTTTCTGAAAGTCACCAAAAGCTTATTAATCATTATTAAGGCTTCCGTTGTTAGGAGACGGTTCAGATGAAGGTTGAACTCTAGCTTCAGGGACACGTGTATTACATTCTGAAAAGATGTGTGCTTGTAGCTTTACCGTGTCAACCTCCTGGATGGGGACTACAGATGGAAGAACGTGAAAGCTGAGAGTGGCTCTCCTCCTTCACCCAGAGATAAGCTGTGCTGCTGGGTTTTCAACGAGAGGTCAGTGACATATAACATTAGAATGTAACGTCAATGCCCATTGCTGTATTGCCACAAACAGGAAGACAGTCAGGGTTCAAATGACACATTTAAGGGAATACTGTTAGATTCTGGCAATTAGCCAATGCGAACTAGCCTTAGTGCAGTGACTGGAAGTACAGAGGTACAGAAGATTTTGTAATTTTTCCCAATTAAGAATTTTCTATTCTGTAGGGTCACCTACATTGAGAAGCTTCCATTCTGTAGGGTCACCTATTTAAGCTTCCATTCTGTAGGGTCACCTACATTGAGAAGCTTCCATTCTGTAGGGTCACCTATATTGAGAAGCTTCCATTCTGTAGGGTCACCTACTTTGAGAAGCTTCCATTCTGTAGGGTCACCTACTTTGAGAATCTTCCATTCTGCAGGGTCACCTACATTGAGAAGCTCCATTCTGTAGGGTCACCTACTTTGAGAAGCTTCCAGTCTGTAGGGTCACCTACTTTGAGAAGCTTCCCATTCTGTAAGGTCACCTACTTTGAGAAGCTTCCATTCTGTAGGGTCACCTACTTTGAGAAGCTTCCATTCTGTAGGGTCACCTACTTTGAGAAGCTTCCATTCTGTAGGGTCACCTACTTTGAGAAGATTCAATTCTGTAGGGTCACCTACTTTGAGAAGCATCCATTCTGTAGGGTCACCAACTTTGAGAAGCTTCCATTATGTAGGGTCACCTACTTTGAGAAGCTTCCATTCTGTAGGGTCACCTACATTGAGCATCTTCCATTCTGTAGGGTCACCTACTTTGAGAATCTTCCATTCTGTAGGGTCACCTACTTTGAGAATCTTCCATTCTGTAGGGTCACCTACTTTGGTGGATATGGTCACAAGACACTTGATGACATCATGGATGACAAAAGCTTCATCGTGGACACGGCATCATTGGTACATGTTTGCTTTTTGTTTATGACGGCGTCCAAACGTATGAATTACAACCACCATATTCAACGTGTTCTATTGTGTGCTTTGTAGGAGCAGAACGTTGGTTGGGGATGGAACAATGAAGTCCACGTTTTTGATACAACACTAGCCAGCTGGAGGCAACCACAGAGCTCTGTAAGACAGACACACACTGTATGATTACATCACAACATAACTTCACTCTGTGGAATTTAGTTTGCTTGAAATGTCGCTTATCCAATCGGTACCTGTTGTATAGCTCAATTCGTTCCTACATTGTCAAGCTGGTGGTCGTGTGTGTTGGTGACGTAGGACTTTGGTTCAAGCCCAGTCAGAGGAGAGGTAGAGGACTTTGGTTCAAGCCCAGTCAGAGGAGAGGTAGAGGACTTTGGTTCAAGCCCAGTCAGAGGAGAGGTAGAGGACCCTGGTTCAAGACCAATCAGAGTAGAGGTAGAGGACCCTGGTTCAAGACCAATCAGAGGAGAGGTAGAAGACTGGTTCAAGCCCAGTCACAGACACGTTTAGGGAGGCAGCACTATATGCTAAGCTAGCACAATGATGCTGGTTATACATGAACTAATTAGTTATTTGCACACAAACAGCCAAGCAACAATTTGTCCTTCTGTACCTGTACTGTAAGCAGCTCTTTCTGACGACAGGGTCGTGCTCCTGCCCCCAGAGCTGCCCATGCAGGTGCAACACTTGGTCATAAAGGGTATGTCTATGGGGGCCGAGTACTGGTGAGTACTCTGTTGAGTTGAACTCCTCCTCACATTTTGTATTGCATTGATGCAGAGACACAGAAAACCCTAAAACATTGGTGGGATCACATTGCTTACTGTACAGTCAAGTTTAATACTTGACTCAAGTTTTGTTGACCTGTTTTGGGATGTTCAGTGGTTTGCCCTTCCTTCTACCCTTCTCTTTAGGAAACCACACCAAGTGACATTCATTGTCTAGATCTAGAATCATGGACGTGGTCTGAAATGTAGGTATTTATATTTCACTCTTTCATATGATAATCTTTAAAACATTCTAGTGTTTATCATAATAACAGCTTTGGTGTGTTTAACTGTTCCTTCCAAATGTCTTCTCCAGAGTACCAACATCCACTGTGCCAGGGGGAAGGTCGTGGCACAGCCTCACTGCCGTATCTGATAACACTTTGTTTCTATTTGGTGGACTGAATGTGGACTGCAAACCAATGAGTAAGTCATTTACCCATTTAGACCCAGTAGGATGAAATCCTTACTCAGCTGTTACTCAACAATTTGACCCTCCTAGAAAACCTTCTGTTCCATGGAGTTCTTTCTCTCTTGTATCTGTTATGTTTCTGTAGGTGATAGATGGGTTTTAGACGTTGACACAAAGACATGGAGGGAGTTTGACCATCCAAACAACAACAAACCAAGGTAGTGCAGTAGCTGACAGTTTAGCATCGTGATAAATCTAGTTCCTAATCTGATTAAACTGGTATGACTAGTATGACTCCCTGATAAAACTAAAGGTTCAATCAGAACATTTCCATCTCATCTGAAGTCTGTAAGTGCAGATCAAGGAGTCAAGAGAAATTAGCCTAAAATGTACAATGATTAAACGGAGTGCACATTCTCTGTACTTTGATGAAATCCCCCATTTCATTGACTTTCGTCCCTGCAGGTTGTGGCACACAGCAAGCCAAGCAAAGGACTCTGACATCGTTGTGTTTGGGGGTAGTTGTGACTACGTCCTCCTAGTAGGAACGTATGAGAATTTGACGGTATGACGATAGCCTTCAGCCAAATCATCACAATAGCCCTGGTTAAATGTAGAATCACTGACACTACAACTAACTGTTTGTTTTCACATGTGTTCAGGGCCACAGCAATGATGTACTTGTTTTCCAGACCCAGCCTTATCCTCTCTTTCGGTAAACTTCCTCATAATAATCACAGATTTTATTTACGTCACATGTAATGTCCATCGTCATCATCATCATCGTCCCTTAAAGTAGAAATCAGTTGTCGAAACAATAACAAAGTGTTTCCCTTGCCCCTGTTTTGGTATGGGGCTGGAGAGGGAGAAACGTCACATTTATAGACAGAGCTATGGATGGAAGGACTGACCATCCATGATATAAAAATTATAGTTTTAACCATGTTCTGAGGGTCATTGAAAATAAGAATTTGTTCTTAACTGACTTGCCTGGTTAAATAAAGGTAAAAAAAAATATCAAAATTATAGTTTTAACCATGTTCTGAGGCTATATGGTGTTTGTTTAAATTCACTTTGTTTACAAACATTGGAGTTAAACAAGATTATTTTGAGTTGATAAGTTATAGTCTTCAAGAAGGAATGGGTACATATCATTACTTTATATGTCCAAACAATGGATGCAGCAACTGCTAATTTCCACTTTAAACATGTTGTTTTGTCTTACAGGATATGTGTGGACTGCATAGCAAAGAATGTGAATAACTTCAAGATGCTTCAAAACCAGCTTCCATCTCTGCCCCGGAAACTACTGGAAGCTGTACAGAGGAGAACGTCCAGAAATATATAATACATATAGTGCATTCAGAAACTATTCAGACCACTTGACTTTTCCCCGATTTTGTTATGTTACAGCTTTATTCTAAAATGGATTAAATTGTTTTTTCCCCCTCATCAATCTACACACAATAACCCCATAATGACAAAGCAAAAATAGGTTTTTAGAAATTTTTGAAAATGTATAAAACATTTTTTTTAATGAAATATCACATTTCCGAAAGTATTCAGACCCTTTACTCAGTACTATGTTAAAGTAATTTTGGCAACGATTACAGTCTCGAGTCTTAATTGGGTATGACGCTACAAGCTTGGCATACCTGTATTTGGGGAGCTTCTCCCATTCCTGTCTGCAGATCCTCTCAAACGTTGTCAGGTTGGATGGGGATCACCTCTACACAGCTATTTTCAGGTCTCTCCAGAGATGTTCGATCGGGTTCAAGTCCGGGCTCTGGCTTGGCCACTCAAGGACATTCAGAGACTTGTCCAGCAGCCACTCCTCCCTTGTCTTGGCTGTGTGCTTAGGGTCGTTGTCCTGTTGGAAGGTGAACCTTAATCCCAGTCTGAGATCCTGAGTGCTCTGGAGCAGGCTTTCATCAAGGAAAGGGAAGGGGGGATACCCAGTCAGTACAACTGAATGCTAAACTAATTAAATGTGTCTTCCGCATTTAACGCTACACCTCTGAATCAGAGAGGTGCGGGGGGCGTGCCTTAATCGACATCCACGTCTTTGGCACCCGGGAAACAGTGTGTTAACTGCCTTACTTAGAGACAGAAAGACAGAGCGTTACCCTCGGGTTCTCTTTGTACTTTGCACCTTTCATCTTTGCCTCGATCCTGACTAGTCTCCCAGGTTTCCTCCAGATGTGACCCTTGGCATTCAGGCCAAAGAGTTCAATCTTGGTTTCTTCTCAGACCAGAGAATCTTGTTTCTCATGGTCTTTAAGTGCCTTCTGGAAAACTCCAAGCGAGCTGTCATGTGTCTCTTACTCTGAGGAGTGGCTTCCGTCTGGCCACTCTACCATAAAGGCCTGATTGGTGGAGTGCTGCAGAGATGGTTGTCCTTCTGGAAGGTTCTCCCATCTCCACAGGGGAACTCTGGAGCTTTGTCAGATTGACCATCGGGTTCTTGGTCACCTCTCTGACCAATACCCAACCCCCCCCCCGATTGCTTAGTTTGGCCGGGCGGCCAGCTCTAGGAAGGGTCTTGGTGGTTCCAAACTTCTTCCATTTAAGAATGATGGAGGCCACTGAGTTTTGATAAGATATCTGAATAATTACTACCACAGTCACTACTACAAGAGTCACTACTACGTACTACTACTGCAGTCACTACTACGTACTACCACCACAGTCACTACTACGTACTACTACCACAGTCACTACTACGTACTACCACCACAGTCACTACTACGTGCTACTACCACAGTCACTACTACGTACTACCACCACAGTCACTACTACGTACTACTACCACAGTCACTACTACGTACTACTACCACAGTCACTACTACGTACTACCACCACAGTCACTACTACGTGCTACTACCACAGTCACTACTACGTACTACCACCACAGTCACTACTACGTACTACCACCACAGTCACTACTACGTACTACTACCACAGTCACTACTACGTACTACCACCACAGTCACTACTACGTACTACCACCACAGTCACTACTATGTACTACCACCACAGTCACTACTACGTACTACCACCACAGTCACTACTACGTACTACCACCACAGTCACTACTACGTACTACCACCACAGTCACTACTACGTACTAATACCACAGTCACTACTACGTACTACCACCACAGTCACATACCACCACAGTCACTACTACGTACTACCACCACAGTCACTACTACGTACTACTACCACAGTCACTACTTCATACTACTACCACAGTCACTACTACGTACTACTACTGCAGTCACTACTACATACTACTACTACTAGTCACTACTACGTACTACCACGACATTCACTACTATGTACTACTACTGCAGTCACTACTACGTGCTACTACCACAGTCACTACTACGTACTACTACCACAGTCACTACTATGTACTACTACCACAGTCACTACTACGTACTACCACCACAGTCACTACTATGTACTACTACCACAGTCACTACTACGTACTACTACTGCAGTCACTACTAAATACTACTACTACTAGTCACTATTATGTACTACCACCACAGTCACTACTACGTACTACCACCACAGTCACTACTACGTACTACTACTGCAGTCACTACTTCTACTTTTAATATACATTACGTGATCAGAAGTATGTGGACACCTGCTTGTCCAACATCTCATTCCTAAATCATGGGCATTGGTATTAAGTTGGTCCCCCCTGTGCTGTTTTAACAGCCTCCACTCTTCTGAGAGGCTTTTCAGTAGATGTTGGAACATTTTGTGGGGACTTGCTTCCATTCTACCACAAGAGCATTAGTGAGGTTGGGCACTGATGTTGGCTGATTAGGCCTGGCTCGCAGTCTGTCTTCCAATTCATCCCAAAGGTGTTTGATGGGGTTAAGGTCATTCTTATCATGCTGACACAGGAAAGGAACTTCCCCAAACTGTTGCCACAAAGTTGGAAGCACAGAATCGTCTAGAAGGTCATTGTATGATGTAGCGTTAAGATTTCCCTTCACTGGAACTATTGGGCCTGAACCATGAAAAACAGCCCCAGACCATTATTCCTCCTCCATCAAACCTTACAGTTGGCACCATCCATTCGGGCAGGTATCATTCTCTTGGCATCTGCCAAACCCTGATTCGTCCATTGGACTGCCAGATGGTGAATTGTGATTCGTCACTCCAGAGAATGTGTTTCCACTACTCCAGAGTCCCCATGACGGGGAGCTTGACACCATTCCAGCCGACACTTGGCATTGCACAGCTCGGCTGTGGAAACACATTTCATGAAGCTCCCGACAAACAGTTCTTGTGCTGACGCTGCTTCCAGAGGCAGTTTGGAACTCGGCAGTGAGTGTTGCAACTGAGGCCAGACAATTTTTACACGCTACACACTTCAGCATTCCACGGTCTCGTTCTGTGAGCTTGTGTGGCCTACCACTTCGTGGCTGAGCCGTTGTTGCTCCTTGATGTTTCCACTTCACAATAACAACACTTACAGTGGACCGGGACAGCTCTAGCAGGGCAGACATTTGACAAACTGACTTGTTGGAATGGTGGGCATCCTTTGATGGTGCCACATTGAAAGTCACTGAGCTCTTCAGTACAGGCCATTCTACTGCCAATGTTTGACTATGGAGATTGCATGGCTGTGTGCTCGATTGAATACACCTGTCAGAAACGGGTGTCGCTGAAAAAACAGAATCCACTAATTTGAAGGGGTGTCCACATACTTTTGTATATATAGGGTATCACTAAAGGCGAGTATCCCACTACTGTAATATATTCACTTCTTTACAACTAGCCAACAGTTTTCAACACAAGCAATTTCATTTTCTAAACGTTCAAAAAATATTCTCGGCTAAATGAAACAAGTCACACAATTTTAGGGAAAATACCATTCTAGTTGCTATTTGACCTCTGGCCTGGCTACAACATTGATGACAATGGTACTATTAATATGACCACCATGGCATATAGCTCCCCCCAGCCCCCTCTGACCTCTGACCTTAACAATACCACTCATTTAAAACAATGCAGGCAAAACATAACTAAAATCTCACATCTCTCCAAGACAGAACAAAACATCAGTATCAATAATCCAAGTATGAATAATCCAGTGGTTTCAGTTATTCACACACAGGGAAGCAGTCAAACCCAGAGAAGCAAACACACATCCGTCCTGCTCCAGTCTCCCTGCATCCAGCCCATATCCCCACAGCATCAAACGCACCACACTCACACAGGTACACACACAAGCCACATTTACACACACACCACACACACACACACACACACACACACACACACACACACACACACACACACACACACACACACACACACACACACACACACACACACACAGAGCAAGAGAGGTATACAGGCACCATCTAGTGCTTTGCTCAGGAAAATCCTCTGAGGTAGAAATACAGTGAATCATGTATCAAACTACATTGTTTTATATATCTGTTACACTTTTATATATCTGTTAAACTAGTTTAATATATCTCTTAAACTTGTTTTATCAATTAAACTTGTTTATATATCAATTAAACTTGTTTATAGATCAATTAAACTTGTTATATCAATTAAACTTGTTTTATATATCAATTAAACTTATTGTATATATCTATTAAACTAGTTTAATCTATTAAACTTATTTATATATCTATTAAACTTGTTTTATTTATCAATTAAACGTGTTTATATATCTATTAAACTTGTTATATCAATTAAACTTGTTTATATATCTATTAAATTTGTTTTATATATCTGCTAAACTTGTTGTATATATCTATTAAACTTGTTTTATCAATTAAAATTGTTTATATATCAATTAAACTTGTTTTATCAATTCAACTTGTTTATATATCTATTAAACTAGTTTTTTATCTATTTAACATGTTTTATATATCAATTAAACTTGTTTTATATATCAATTAAACTTGTTTTATTCATCTATTAAACTTGTTTTGTATATCTATTAAACTTGATATATATATACATATATATATATACAGTATATCAGATAATCTTGTACTGTATATCTATTAAACTTGATATATATATCTAGTATATCAGATAATCTTGTACTGTATATCTATTAAACTTGATATATGTACAGTATATCAGATAATCTTGTACTGTATATCTATTAAACTTGATATATGTCACGTTCTGACCATCGTTTGTGTGTTTTCCTTGTTTTAGTGTTGGTCAGGACGTGAGCTGGGTGGGCATTCTATGTTGTGTGTCTGGTTTGTCCATTTCTATGTTAGGCCTGATATGGTTCTCAATCAGAGGCAGGTGTTAGTCATTGTCTCTGATTGGGAACCATATTTAGGTAGCCTGGGTTTCACTGTGTGTTTGTGGGTGATTGTTCCTGTCTCTGTGTTTTGCACCAGATAGGGCTGTTTTTGGTTTTCCACGTTTGTTGTTTTGTAGTGTTCATATTTATCTGTTTTAATTAAACATGAATCAATATAACCACGCCGCATTTTGGTCCTCCTCTACTTCACCACAGGAAAACCCTTACAATATATATATATATATATATATATATATATCAGATAATCTTGTACTGTATATCTATTAAACTTGATATCTATATATATATATATATATATATATATACAGTATATCAGATAATCTTATACTGTATATCTATTAAACTTGATATATATATATATATACAGTATATCAGATAATCTTGTACTGTATATCTATTAAACTTGATATCAGATAATCTTGTACTACAGTATATCAGATAATCTTGTACTGTATATCTATTAAACTTGATATATATATATATATTATATATATATACAGTATATCAGATAATCTTGTACTGTATATCTGTTAAACTTGTTATATATATCAGTATATCAGATAATCTTGTACTGTATATCTATTAAACTTGATATATATATATATACAGTATATCAGATAATCTTGTACTGTATATCTATTAAACTTGATATATATATCTATATATATATATAGGTAATGGGCCCTGGGTCAATAGCACGGCACTACATTGGGATGCATCCTTTGTCTCTGAACCTGTTGCAGCCAGACAGTAATTCTATTTAGGGTCACCTACGATAACAGAGATAAATGCCCTACAACCTCCTGCGACAAGATTTCAAACATTTGCCTTCCATTGTGTTTCAAAACACGATTAACTGAAATATGTTACACATGACCACGGCAGCGGGGAATGTGTTTTGGGGTGGGGGTGTTATCGACAGGGGCGGGAAAGGGGGCTCTTTTTATCCCCTCTTTGCTGACAAGTATTTTTCTTTGCTCGTACAGGAGTAATAAAGGCCTGGGCACTCATTTGGTGGGGTATTAATCATGTTTTATTGTGATTTATCAGGGGTTGATACAGCAGCCACAGCACTACTACTGTGCGCTGCTACTGTACGTACGTGACCAACCTATAATGTCATCAGTAATAGTGAGTGGTGGATGAAGGCTTGGTGGACACTTTGATGAACACTGCCTAGTGTGTGTGTGTGTGTGTGTGTGTGTGTGTGCGTGCGTGCGTGCGTGTGTGTGTGTGTCCTGCTAAATGAGGACAGCTTAAAATAGTTCATAGCTCATAGGGATGAACCAAATAACCCTAACCCAACTATATCTGACCCTAACCCAACTATATCTGACCCTAAACCCAACTATATCTGACCCTAAACCCAACTATATCTGACCCTAACCCAACTATATCTGGTCCTAACCCTAACCCAACTATATCTGACCCTAACACTAAACCTAACCCAACTATATTTGACACTAACCCAACTATATCTGGTCCTAACCCTAACCCAACTATATCTTGTCCTAACCCTAACCCAACTATATCTGACCTTAACACTAAACCTAACCCAACTATATTTGACCCTAACCCAACTGTATCTGGTCCTAACCCTAATCCAACTATATCTGACCCTAACTCAACTATATCTGACCCTAACCCTAACTCAACTATATCTGACCCTAACCCTAACTCAACTATATCTGACTCTAACCCATCTATATCTGACCCTAACCCAACTATATCTGAACCTAACACAACTATATCTGACCCTAACCCAACTATATCAGACCATAACCCAACTATATCTGACCCTAACCCATCTATATCTGAACCTAACACAACTATATCTGACCCTAACCCAACTATATCTGAACCTAACACAACTATATCTGGTCCTAACCCAACTATATCTGGTCCTAACTCAACTATATCTGACTCTAACCCATCTATATCTGACCCTAACCCAACTATATCTGAACCTAACACAACTATATCTGGTCCTAATCCAAATATATCTGACCCTAATCCAACTATATCAAACCCTAACACTAACTCAACTATATCTGACCCTAACCCAACCATATCTGACCCTAACCCAACTATATCTGACCCCAACCCTAACCCAACTATATCTGACCCTAACCCAACTATATCTGACCCTAACACAACTATATCTGGTCCTAACCCTAACCCAACTATATCTGACCCTAACCCAACTATATCTGACCATAACCCAACTATATCTGGTCCTAACCCTAACCCAACTATATCTGACCCTAAACCTAAGCAAACTATATCTGACCCTAACGCAAATATATCTGACCCTAACCCAACTATATCTGACCCGAGGCCTAACCCAAATATCTGACCCTAACCTAACTGTATCTGACCCAAACCCAACTATATCTGACCCTAAACCTAACCCAACTATATCTAAACCTAAGCAAACTATATCTGACCCTAACCCAAATATATCTGACCCTAACCCAACCATATCTGACCCTAACCCAAATATTTCTGACCCGAACAAAATTATATCTGGCCCTAACACAACTATATCTGACCCGAACCAAACTATATCTGACCCTAACCCAACTATATCTGACCCTAGACCTAACCCAACTGTATCTGACCCTAGACTTAACCCAACTATATCTGACCCTAGACCTAACCCAAATATATCTGACCCTAACCCAACTATATCTGACCCAACCCTAACCCAACTATATCGACCTTAAACCTAACCCAACTATTTTTGTCCCTAAACCTAACCCAACTATATCTGAACATAAACCTAACCCAACTATATCTGACCCTAAACCTAACCCAACTATATCTGATCCTAAAACTAACCCAATTATACCTGAACATAACCCAACTATATCGACCTTAAACCTAACCCAACTATTTTTGTCCCTCAACCTAACCCAACTATATCTGAACATAAACTTAACCCAACTATATCTGACCCTAAACCTAACCCAACTATATCTGAACATAAACCTAACCCAACTATATCTGAAAATAAACCTAACCCAACTATATCTGACCCTGACTCTAAATCTAGCCCAACTATATCTGAACATAAACCTAAGTCAACTATATCTGACCTGACTCTAAATCTAGCCCAACTATAACCCAACTATATCTGCTGAAGACACAGGTTAGGCTACTATACTGAATGATCTAATGCAGTATATATCAACCTTAGATCTCTCTTGATAATAAACCTGGAAAGAAAATACCCCTCGAAAAATTGATTTTAGGTTCATTTAGGTCAAGTTTTGGCTAATACAATATTTATCCATGTAGATTTTTCCTAACAGCGTTTACATACACTCCAGACTTATCTAACCTGGATCTAGAAGAATACTTTACCAATCCAGAGATGGAGAATGGTCTTCATCTCTACCAACCCCTCTGATACACCACACACACACACACACACACACACACACACACACACACACACACACACACACACACACACACACACACACACACACACACACACACACACACACACAATCGGTCTAAAGAGTGTGTGACCTTAACAGTTAGTGTTGGACCTCAGTACGGCCAGGAAAGGATCATGCCTCCACATCAGTGTGATGAGGGAAGTGACACATTACCACCATGTTTGCATAGAGATTCAGAGCAAACGGCCCTGGGCCCGTATCCACAAAGCCTCTCAGAGTAGGAGAGCTGATCTAGGATCAGTATCGCCTTTTAGATCCTAATGATTAAGGCGTTTTGTGGATATGGGCCCAGGGCTCCAAGTGTATCAGAGGGGTTGGGTACAGATGAGTGGAGTATCACTTCCTAAAGCTGATGACATGCGGGACAGTCAGCTTAAGTGCCAGAAAAAGTAAATGAGGCATTTGGTTGAGTTATCACTTTAAATCAAATCTAATTTTATTTGTCACATACACATGGTTAGCAGATGTTAATGCGAGTGTAGCGAAATGCTTGTGTAGCGAAATGCTTTAAAGAGCAGTTGAGTCATCACTTTAAAGAGCCAGGCAGTGTAAAGTTTCACCCTATGGCTGATTGCATATGACACAGGCTTGTTTTGTTCTAGGATATTTTATGTATCCTCCTGAACTTTCCATCTGTTTTAAAATGCCGTTATTATTTTGAGAGCTCTGGTGAGATGGTGAACAGGCAAAACGTCAATACAGGGCTAAGATTGAATCCTACTACTCTGACGCTCGTCTTATGTGGCAGGGCTTGCAAACTATTACAGAGTATAAAGGGAAGCACAGCGCGTCGAGCTGCCCAGTGACACGAGCCTACCAAACGAGCTAAATCACTTCTATGATCGCTTCGAGGTAAGCAACACTGAGGCATGCATGAGAGCATCAGCTGTTCCGGACGACTGTGTGATCACGCTCTCCATAGCCGACTTGAGTAAGACCTTTAAACAGGCCAACATACACAAGGCTGCGGGGCCAGACGGATTACCAGGACGTGTGCTCCAGGCATGTGCTGACCAACTGGCAGGTGTCTTCACTGACATTTTCAACATGTCCCTGATTGAGTCTTTAATACCAACATGTTTCAAGCAGACCACCATAGTCCCTGTGCCCAAGAACACAAAAGCAACCTGCCTAAATGACTACAGACCAAAGGTCCGTCGACGTGAAGTGCTTTGAAAGGCTGGTAATGGCTCACATCAACACCACCAGAAACCCTAGATCCACTCCAATTTGCATACCGCCCTAACAGATTCACAGATGATGCAATCTCTATTGCACTCCACACTGTCCTTTCCCACCTGGACAAAAGGAACACCTTTGTGAGAATGCTGTTCATTGACTACAGCTCAGAGTACAACACCATAGTGCCCTCAAAGCTCATCACTAAGCTAAGGACCATGGGACTAAACACCTCCCTCTGCAACTGGATCCTGGACTTCCTGACGGGCCGTCCCCAGGTGGTGAGGGTAGTTAGCAACACATCTGTCACGCTGATCCTCATCAATGGATCCCCACAGGGGTGCGTGCTCAGTCCCCTCCTGTACTCCCTGTTCACCCACGACTGTATGGCCCGGTACGACTCCAACATCATCATTAAGTTTGCAGATGACACAACTACGACGAGACAGCCTATAGGGAGGAGGTCAGAGACCTGACAGGGTGGTGCCAGAATAACAACCTATCCCTCAACGTAACCAAGACTACGGAGATGATTGTGGACTACAGGAAAAGGAGGACCGAGTACGCCCCCATTCTCATCGACGGGGCTGTAGTGGAGCAGGTTGAGAGCTTCAAGTTCCTTGGTGTCCACATCACCAACAAACTAGAATGGTCCAAACACACCAAGACAGTCGTGAAGAGGGCACGACAAAACCTATTCCCCCTCAGGAATCTAAAAAGATTTGGCATGAGTCCTGAGATCCTCAAAAGCTTCTACAGCTGCAATATCGAGAGTGGTTGCATCACTGCCTGGTATGGCAATTGCTTGGCCTCCGACCGCAAGTCACTACAGAGGGTAGTGCGTACGGCCCAGTACATCACTGGGGCAAAGCTGCCTGCCATCCAGGACTTCTACACCAGGCGGTGTCAGAGGAAGGCCCTAAAAATTGTCAAAGACCCCAGTCATAGACTGTTCTCTCTACTACCGCATGGCAAGCGGTACCTGAATGCCAAGTCTAGGACAAAAAGGCTTCTCAACAGTTTTTACCCCCAAGCCATAAGACTCCTGAACAGGTCATCAAATGGTTACCCGGACTATTTGCATTGTGTGCCTCCCCCAACCCCTCTTTTACGCTGCTGCTATTCCCTGTTTATCATATATGCACAGTCACTTTAAATATACATTCATGTACATATGTACATACTACCTCAATTGGCCTGACCAACCAGTGCTCCCGCACATTGGCCAACCAGGCTATCTGCATTGTGTTCCACCACCCACCACCAGCCAACCACTCTTTTACGCTGCTGCTACTCTCTGTTCATCATATATGCACAGTCACTTTAACCATATCTACATGTACATACTACCTCAATCAGCCTGACTAACCGGTGTCTATATGTAGCCTCTCTACTGTATGTAGCCTCTCTACTGTATGTAGCCTCTCTACGGTATATAGCCTCTCTACTGTATGTAGCCTCTCTACTGTATGTAGCCTCTCTACTGTATGTAGCCTCTCTACTGTATGTAGCCTCTCTACTGTATGTAGCCTCTCTACTGCAAATAGCCTTGATATTGTTTTTACTGTTGTTTTTATTTCTTTAATAACCTATTGTTCAGCTAATACATTTTTTGCACCATTGGTTGGAGCCTGTAAGTAAGCATTTCACTGTAAGGTCTACTACACCTGTTGTATTCAGCATTTTACTGTAAGGTCTACTACACCTGTTGTATTCAGCATTTTACTGTAAGGTCTACTACACCTGTTGTATTCAGCATTTTACTGTAAGGTCTACTACACCTGTTGTATTCAGCATTTCACTGTAAGGTCTACTACACCTGTTGTATTCAGCATTTCACTGTAAGGTCTACTACACCTGTTGTATTCAGCATTTCACTGTAAGGTCTACTACACCTGTTGTATTCAGCATTTCACTGTAATGTCTACACCTGTTGTATTCAGCATTTCACTGTAAGGTCTACCTACACCTGTTGTATTCAGCATTTCACTGTAAGGTCTACACCTGTTGTATTCAGCATTTCACTGTAATGTCTACACCTGTTGTATTCAGCATTTCACTGTAAGGTCTACTACACCTGTTGTATTCAGCATTTCACTGTAAGGTCTACACCTGTTGTATTCAGCATTTCACTGTAAGGTCTACACTTGTTGTATTCAGCATTTCACTGTAAGGTCTACTACACCTGTTGTAATTCAGCATTTCACTGTAAGTTCTATTACACCTGTTGTATTCAGCATTTCACTGTAAGGTCTACACCTGTTGTATTCAGCATTTCACTGTAATGTCTACACCTGTTGTATTCAGCATTTCACTATAAGGTCTACTACACCTGTTGTATTCAGCATTTCACTGTAAGGTCTACCTACACCTGTTGTATTCAGCATTTCACTGTAATGTCTACACCTGTTGTATTCAGCATTTCACTGTAAGGTCTACTACACCTGTTGTATTCAGCATTTCACTGTAAGGTCTACTACACCTGTTGTATTCAGCAGTTCACTGTAAGTTCTACTACACCTGTTGTAATTCAGCATTTCACTGTAAGTTCTACTACACCTGTTGTATTCAGCATTTCACTGTAAGGTCTACACCTGTTGTATTCAGCATTTCACTGTAATGTCTACACCTGTTGTATTCAGCATTTCACTATAAGGTCTACTACACCTGTTTAAATTCAGTCATTTCACTGTAAGGTCTACTACACCTGTTGTATTCAGCATTTCACTATAAGGTCTACTACACCTGTTGTATTCAGCATTTCACTGTAAGGTCTACACCTGTTGTATTCAGCATTTCACTGTAATGTCTACACCTGTTGTATTCAGCATTTCACTATAAGGTCTACTACACCTGTTGTATTCAGCATTTCACTGTAAGGTCTACTAACACCTGTTGTATTCAGCATTTCACTATAAGGTCTACTACACCTGTTGTATTCAGCATTTCACTGTAAGGTCTACACCTGTTGTATTCAGCATTTCACTGTAATGTCTACACCTGTTGTATTCAGCATTTCACTATAAGGTCTACTACACCTGTTGTATTCAGCATTTCACTGTAAGGTCTACTACACCTGTTGTATTCAGCATTTCACTATAAGGTCTACTACACCTGTTGTATTCAGCATTTCACTGTAAGGTCTACACCTGTTGTATTCAGCATTTCACTGTAATGTCTACACCTGTTGTATTCAGCATTTCACTATAAGGTCTACTACACCTGTTGTATTCAGCATTTCACTGTAAGGTCTACTACACCTGTTGTATTCAGCATTTCACTATAAGGTCTACTACACCTGTTGTATTCAGCATTTCACTGTAAGGTCTACACCTGTTGTATTCAGCATTTCACTGTAATGTCTACACCTGTTGTATTCAGCATTTCACTATAAGGTCTACTACACCTGTTGTATTCAGCATTTCACTCTAAGGTCTACCTACACCTGTTGTATTCAGCATTTCACTGTAATGTCTACACCTGTTGTATTCAGCATTTCACTGTAAGGTCTACTACACCTGTTGTATTCAGCATTTCACTATAAGGTCTACTACACCTGTTGTATTCAGCATTTCACTGTAAGGTCTACACCTGTTGTATTCAGCATTTCACTGTAATGTCTACACCTGTTGTATTCAGCATTTCACTGTAAGGTCTACTACACCTGTTGTATTCAGCATTTCACTGTAAGGTCTACACCTGTTGTATTCAGCATTTCACTGTAAGGTCTACACCTGTTGGATTCTATACATGACAAATAAACTTTGATTTGATGTATTTAATACATATGGACTATATCAAATAAACTTTGATTTAATGTATTTAATACATATGGACTATTGCAAATAAACTTAGATTTAATGTATTTAATACATATGGACTATTGCAAATAAACTTAGATTTAATGTATTTAATACATATGGACTATTGCAAATAAACTTAGATTTAATGTATTTAATACATATGGACTATTGCAAATAAACTTAGGTTTAATGTATTTAATACATATGGACTATTGCAAATAAACTTTGATATAATGTATTTAATACATATGGACTATTGCAAATACACTTAGATTTAATGTATTTAATACATATGGACTATTGCAAATAAACTTAGGTTTAATGTATTTAATACATATGGACTATTGCAAATAAACTTCCAAAACGTCCTGATAAACAAAGCAGGCCCGTGTTCTAACATATTTCAGCATCACTTGTAAATACAACTAGTAAACATCCTAGTTGCCATAACTCTTATGTTACAAAAGTGAATGAAATCGAAAAACTGATCTCAGTTCAGTGTCTGGGGGCAACTTCACTTTTGCAGAGGGAGCGGGTAAGGCGCTATTAACCAATCAGGTTTATGCGTTTTGGCGTGACGTCACACAACATCATGGCGGCGTACGTGCTGAACATAAACACGGCACACTTTTACCCACGAAGATAAGCAATCGGATAATGACAAACGATTCAATTTGCGTTTAAATGGTCAAGTCAAATGATGAACAAGAAAACTGACGGCGAAATATGCCAAATCCAAGAAAGCACGACCATAACACTGGCTCAAATGACTTAAGTGAAATCTGGAGTCATGGTTCCACATTTTCACAAAAAAGGCTGAGAACAAACAAATCGGGTAAAAGTCAGAAACTGACACCCCAATCTTCACCTTCTGTCAGGAAGTCACCACATACTCGGTCTAAAGGTAAGATGGTTGCTAAAAGTGCACGGGAATGGTATTGCTAACCAGCTAGTTGGGTAGCTAACAACATCTAGACTCAATAGCTAACTTTGGCAAACGTTCTTGTAGGTTGCAGGATAAACAGCTCTAACGTTAATTAGCTGGGCAGAGACGTAGCGAGCCAGGGCCACGTTCAGTTGCCAAACGTTCTTCAACGTTGCAGATAGAAATGCAATGTATAGAGCTGATGTGATTCCTCGTTCTATTTCTATCTGAACGTTCCAAAACGTTGGTTTTGTTTATTAGGATCCCCATTAGCGTTTTAATTTGAACCTTTAATTAACTACAGTAAATGCAGTAGCTACTCTTCCTAAGTACAAATAAATTGCAAAGTACTAAACAGTTATAGACAGGCATTATATACAAATATAAAACATAATAAGAGTTATATATTAGAAAGACACAAATAGACAACAAAAATAATATTTACACTATTAATATTTACTATTTACACACTATTAATGTATACATATTCTTATATACAGTGAGATGAGATTTTGGGCCTCCCGAGTGGTGCAGTAGTCTAAGGCACTGCAT
Organism: Oncorhynchus masou masou; assembly: GCF_036934945.1. NCBI lineage: Eukaryota > Metazoa > Chordata > Actinopteri > Salmoniformes > Salmonidae > Oncorhynchus > Oncorhynchus masou. Next base: position 13,444,986 of record NC_088235.1, read on the forward strand.
CTTCAGTGCTAGAGGCATTCACTACAGGTTTGATTCCAGGCTGTATCACAACCAGCCATGATTGGGAGTTCCATAAGGCGGTGCACAATTGGCCCAGCGTGATTAGGGTTTGGTAACCTCTAGTGACAGTCATTGTAAATAATAATTTGTTCTTAAACTGACTTGCCTTGTTAAATTAAAAAAATAACATATATAATCTTCAGAAAGAGGAGAGGTGCTGTGGTAGGTTATTTAAAAATGTATTTTTTAAAGCTAAACAGACTTTTTCCCTGAGTAACCTCTAGTGACAGAGCATTCCACCATGACTCTATACATAACTGAGTAAACTCTAGTGACAGAGCATTCCACCATGACATGACTCTATACATAACTGAGTAACCTCTAGTGACAGAGCATTCCACCATGACATGGCTCCATGCATAACTGAACAATGCATTAGCCCCTAGTCCCACACGCGCTGATGCTCTTCCCTATTGTACTCATGCGTGACCAGGTAGACTCCATTTTGTTGTTCACCTATTTAGTATGTCTAGTTGACCTTACAGTTTCTCTCGTTCCCACCAGGTCTGGAGACCCCCAAACGACGAGCGAGGGGCAGATACACAGGCTTAAACAGCACTGCTGATTCCCCCGGCGATGGAGATATTTTACAAGACATCATCTGGGACCCGGCATCACCTACTCCTGCTAGAAGTGGTATGTTGTTGAGTCACTTGATGAGCAAAAGGCTGATTTTAGGTTTAACATTAGCATAACGTTGTCCTTCATTCCTCCTCTTCCTCATTCTCCTCACACCTATCAGACCATCATGAGTCATCCTCAGTCCACCCGTCTTTTTGTTCTTCTTCTCAAAGCCAGTTGATAGGGGGTCATGTGTTTCATTCCTCCTCTTCCTCATTCTCCTCACACCTATCAGACCATCATGAGTCATCCTCAGTCCACCCGTCTTTTTGTTCTTCTTCTCAAAGCCAGTTGATAGGGGGTCATGTGTTTCATTCTCTTCCTCATTCCTCATTCTCCTCACACCTATCAGACCATCATGAGTCATCCTCAATCCACCCGTCTTTTTGTCAAAGCCAGTTGATTTTGTTTCATTCCTCCTCTTCCTCATTTCTCAGACCATCTCCACCCGTCTTTTTGTTCTTCTTCTCAAAGCCAGTTGATAGGGGGTCATGTGTTTCATTCCTCCTCTTCCTCATTCTCCTCACACCTATCAGACCATCATGAGTCATCCTCAATCCACCCGTCTTTTTGTTCTTCTTCTCAAAGCCAGTTGATAGGAGGTCATGTGTTTCATTCCTCCACACAGGCTCCTCACAGTTTCCGCTAGTGGCCTTTGTGCCCAAAGTGATTGTGGTTACTATGTATATGTGCCATCAGAAGGCTAACTGTTGCTGTCCTTATTCTCCAGGCGAAGGGCCCGGCAACACCAGAGTTGTTGAGATATCAGACATTGTCAACCGGATCGCCCCTAAGGTCAGTGTATACAACATGTTCCCCGTGTCACTGAGGCCCGTTGGTAGATGGGCGTATTGGGCGTCATTGTAAATAGGAATCTGTTCTTAACTAACTTGCCTAGTTAAATAAGATGAATGAATAGATGCTGACACCCTGCAGCTCCGACGGGTTTTTGAGTCATGTGTCACTGTGGATATAAACACCTCGTTATATTAAGATGTAAAAGACTGCATTCTACTGTGTTGATTTGTTTCAGTGGATGCAAAGAGACATTCTAAATCTGGTTCTTCTTGAAGCACTGGAGGTGAAAGTCACGGCCCTGGCTTGAATGTACCCCTAGAGCTTTAGGTTGGTCACAGCACACAAACCAGCTGTTGTAAACCATGTCTTCTTCTCCAGGATGCCCAGCATGTCTCTGTGGATAGTCCTCTGCTCCAGTGGATTGGGGACAGTGCTGTCCCATGTACCCCAGAGGTACGCCCTCCCAAAGCAAGGAAGAAATCCACTCGGTGAGTGAACTTGTACAAATCACTTGTGTAAAACAGGTTGAAAACCTTTTATTTAACATGTAAGGTTTATTTCTCGTCCAATAGTTTTGTATTTTCCTGTAGTTCTCTTAATCAGATCATTCTTGTGTTCAGATATTTTGATAGTGCTTATACTAGCTTCTTCAAAGGTTCCTCAATATATTCATTATGCCTTCCTTGTTCATTCATCCACTCACTTCATCCTCTCCTCTCTACAGGAAAAGCTCAGTGGAGGACTTGATGCAGCTGGCCAGGCAGTTTGACATCAACATGCACCAGCAGGACCGAGAGAAGAGGAGTGCGGAACACACACACGATACCATAAACAACAACCGCTACGGGGAGGAACCCAAGGGCCCGACGACAATGTCCTCATCAGCCCAGCAGGTAGAGGCGGAGCTTAACGCTCTGTTCGACGGGCCGACGCAGCGAGTCACCGGACGGCTCAGCCAAGGGTCGACCGCCTCCACCTGTTCTCAGGAGGTCAAGGTTCAAGTTGGGGTCAGCCATCTCACTGCCGATGACCTCGTCAAAGAGTCGGAGGTCAAGCCTGGCGGTGGAAGCACGTCTGGTTCATCGGCTCGTACTGGTAAAGAGGAAGTGGAACAGTGGAACGCCACGACGACTGTGGCGAAAGACGAGGACTTTGACTGGGAGGATGATGACCTTCTCAGTGACCCTATCGTGTTGGAGATGACCCAGAATCCTGAGGGGCTGAAAACGCCGTCCCCCAAACCCAGCAGCTCACTGACTCTGAGCACTGACAGAGACCACACACAGCTGCTGACAGATACAGAGGAGACCCTACCACCCTCCTCTACTACCTCTAATCCTATCAGCCTGCCTTCTCACTCTGTCTGGAAGGGGACAAGCACACACCTCCAACCCTCAAACAGAGGTGGCGTCACTGGGCCTTGTCCTAAACCCAACAGCAGAAGGACTTTCCTGCTGGAGCCCAACCGTTGTTTCCAGGTGAATATGGCTCCGACAACCAAAGAAGCACTCAGACCGTTCCTCACTGCTGTAGAGGCCCAGCCTGAGAGACCCAGGCCCGGCGTGTCTGCGGCTGTGGGGAGTAGGGGCCCCAGTAGAGACTCTGCAGAGGGGAAGGCTGATGGGGTGAGCACAGCTACAACTCCAACCTCACGTGGAACCACAGCCCCAGACTCCGCTTTCAAAGACTTCTCAGAGGAGGACCTCCAGTCCCTGTTTGACTCCGAGTCACTTTGGAACGACGACGAAGGTGGCGATGACTTACTGCTGTATCAGGTGTGTGACGACGTGGAGAGGATCTCCAACAGTCAGCCCCTGTCCGAGGATGCCTCAGTAACCACGGACACCACCGAGGTCCGCTTCCAAGAGAGCAGACCAAAAGCTCCTCCATCCGGCCCTCTGGCTGCAACAAGAGAGGGGACTATGACTATGGATAGGGCTGTAGGTGGTCCTAGCAGTAAACAGTCAACCACCTGCACGTCCGGCCGCTCCAACTCAGTGAGAGAGGGGTCTATGACTATGGATAGGGCTGTAGGTGGTCCTAGCAGTAAACAGTCAACCAACTGCACGTCCGGCCGCTCCAACTCAGCACCAGGAGATGGGAGCATGACTATGGATGGCTTTCAGAGATGGAACATTCCAGTGAAAGCAGGAAACCACCTGCAGTCACGTCCCAGAGCCATCCAGGCAGTGGGGAGGGTCTATGAGTTTACCCAGCTGAAGGGTGCTCCAGGCTGGGGAACATTTGGCCTAGGATCCAGTCAACGTTAGAACCTTCCAAGCGAGAACTCAAAGGGGTCATGACACGGACATTATGGAAGGGCTGTAGGTGGTCCCAAACTCAAATTCCCATCATGCGTCCAACTCAAGAGACATCTATGGATAGGGCTGAGGTGGTCCTCAGTAAACAGTCAACCACCTGCATCGGCTCCAACTCAGCACCAGGAGATGGGAGCTTTTTACCCCTTTAAAAATGCAAAACAATGAACCACCACTTGTCAGTCTAGTATTATGTAACTCTCCCAGAGCCCTGACCTCCAGGTAAATAGATGGCTGTTGGGTCAGGGCTCTGAGATGTTAGGAGGTAAATAGATGGCTGTTGGGTCAGGGCTCCAGGCTGGGGAACATTTGGGTCAGGGCTCAGAGGTTAGGAGGTAAATAGATGGCTGTTGGGTCAGGGCTCTGAGATGAGGACTAAATAGATGGCTGTTGGGTCAGGGCTCACGGTCAGGGCTCTGTTGGGTCAGGGCTCAGAGGTCAGGAATTAAATAGATGGCTGTTGGGTCAGGGCTCTGAGATGTTAGGAGGTAAAGACATGGCTGTTGGGTCAGGGCTCTGAGATGTTAGGAGGTAAATAGATGGCTGTTGGGTCAGGGCTCTGTTGGGTCAGGGCTCTAAAAAGGCAAAAAATAGATCCAGGGCCACTTGTCCAGTCTGTTGGGTCAGGGCTCTGTTTGGTCAGGGCTCTGTTGGGTCAGGGCTCTGTTGGGTCAGGGCTCCTGAGTCAGGGCTCTGTTGAGTCAGGGCTCTGTTGGGTCAGGGCTCTGTTAGATCAGGACTCTGTTGGGTCAGGGCTCTGAGAGGTTAGGAGGTAAATAGATGGCTGTTGGGTCAGGGTCAGGGCTCAGAGGTTAGGAGGTAAATAGATGGCTGTTGGGTCAGGGCTCTGTTGGGTCAGGACTCTGTTGGGTCAGGGCTCTGAGAGGTTTGGAGGTAAATAGATGGCTGTTGGGTCAGGGCTCTGTTGAGTCAGGGCTCTGTTGGGTCAGGGCTCTGTTGGGTCAGGGCTCTGTTGGGTCAGGGCTCTGAGAGGTTAGGAGGTAAATAGATGGCTGTTGGGTCAGGGCTCTGTTGGGTCAGGGCTCTGTTGGGTCAGGGCTCAGAGGTTAGGAGGTAAATAGATGGCTGTTGGGTCAGGGCTGAGATGTTAGAAGGTAAATAGATGGCTGTTGGGTCAGGGTCAGGGTTGTTGGGTCAGGGCTCTGTTGGGTCAGGGCTCTGAGAGGTTAGGAGGTAAATAGATGGCTGTTGAGTCAGGGCTCTGTTGGGTCAGGGCTCTGTTGGGTCAGGGCTCTGTTGGGTCAGGGCTCTGTTGAGTCAGGGCTCTGTTGGGTCAGGGCTCTTTTGGGTCAGGGCTCTGTTGGGTCAGGGCTCTGAGAGGTTAGGAGGTAAATAGATGGCTGTTGAGTCAGGGCTCTGTTGGGTCAGGGCTCTGTTGGGTCAGGGCTCTGTTGAGTCAGGGCTCTGTTGGGTCAGGACTCTGAGAGGTTAGGAGGTAAATAGATGGCTGTTGGGTCAGGGCTCTGTTGGGTCAGGGCTCTGTTGGGTCAGGGCTCTGTTGGGTCAGGGCTCTGTTGGGTCAGGGCTCTGTTGGGTCAGGGCTCTGAGAGGTTTGGAGGTAAATAGATGGCTGTTGGGTCAGGGCTCTGTTGAGTCAGGGCTCTGTTGAGTCAGGGCTCTGTTGAGTCAGGGCTCTGTTGGGTCAGGGCTCTGTTGGGTCAGGGCTCTGTTGAGTCAGGGCTCTGTTGAGTCAGGGCTCTGTTGGGTCAGGGCTCTGTTGGGTCAGGGCTCTGAGAGGTTAGGAGGTAAATGGCTGAGTAAATGTGTTACCTTTTTGTGCATAAAATCGATACAGTAATTGTCTGAGCTTTTTGTCCGTCAGCCACTGTAGACACATTCTGTCTCTATCAGCTTTTCAATTGCAGTCAGAGTCCTATTTCCATGTCATCTGATTTGTTTCTCAGTGTTTGTCAACAGTCAGCTGACGGGGAGATGCACGGAGGAGGAGATTGAGAGGAAGAAGCAGGAGGCCATAGCCAGAAGAAGGACCAGAGAAACCTCCCTAAAAGCAGGGGGACTTCCTCTGTGACCCAACAATGGGACACGAGATTAATACACAGTAACCCAGAATACCTGTAGAATAGCTATCCTATGCTAGGTAGGTACCATAAACATTTATCACGGTTTCTTCACAGAACACTGTCGGTGCTACTAGAACGGTTTTGCGTTACGGAGCTATACTGCTTGACACACACACACACACTTATCTCTGCTCTCTATTGGGGATGAGTTGGTTTCTGTTTGAGAGCTGCTGCACTTTTTTAGTTGCTAATATTCTCACTGTTCTTTCTGGAGGTCACTGAGAAGTTGAGTAGAATATACAACAGCAACACTGTATCAGGAGTCACAGCCACCGGTTGGCTTGTAAATGCCTTTACAGCACCTCAAAGGGAGATTTGTGTCACTTTTTGTTGTTGTTTACACGTCTGTTGACATTCCAAGTAGATAATGGGTCATCTTGATGAGCAATGTGGAGATCCTTGTTCTACTGTCTTCCAATAGTATCTTTCAGATAAACTATAGGTCCACAACTCACCTTGTTGCTGCAACATTATAGTACATTATCTTTACACTGCATGTGTTGACATGTGGTATATTAGTACCTTGTGTTTTGCACCTTACCCAGAAATGAGAATAACTCCAACACTAAGCAGGTTTCCGTCCAAACTTTGGGGAAAGTACAGACCTGATGGAAACGGCAAGTTTGTCAGTAAACTTGTCCAAATGTCGACAAGACAATATACGCTAGACAAGATGGGATATGAGATGGGTGGTAAAAGTCAAAGGTGATGATGCTCCTTACCATTCAATATCAAGGGCTTTATTCTGGTGACATGATGATGCTCCTTACCATTCAATATCAAGGGCTTTATTCTGGTGACATGATGATGCTCCTTACCATTCAATATCAAGGGCTTTATTCTGGTGACATGATGATCGATGTTTCGCTGCCATTTGACAAATAAGAAAAACATCTTTCTCTTTTGCCCATAATAATCTCATCATGTAGGCTATAGGCCTACCCGCATCTGTGAGCTGTTGGCTAGAGCACGTGTCAAAACCAGAGTGGGGCACATTTGCTATACAACGCAACAATTTGTAGTGACCAAGTCATCAGTAGAGTTGAAAATGTTACCTTTATTTAACTAGGCAAGTCCAGAACAAATTCTTATTTACAATGACGGTCAAACCCAGACGACGCTGTGCCAGTTGTGCTCCACCCTATGGGACTCCCAATCACGGCCGGATGTGATACAGCCCGGATTCGAACCAGGTACTGCAGTGACGCCTCTTGCACTGAGAAGTGGTGTCTTAGACCGCTGCGCCACTCGGGAGCCCAAATGCAATGGAAGCCCATTTAACTTCATTTTTATTTTTTATTCAGCGCGTGAGAATTTAACGGCAAAAGTCATTTTTATGTGCGCTCTGTCGTCACACACAGCCTTTTATCCAGTGTGATGGAAACATGGCTCTGGTTGGAAAATGCCCATGTTTCTTCTGATTTCTTTGAATATTCCCATAAACACCTGTCGCCAATTGGAAGGAAACCAATCTAAAATCTTTAAATAAAGGATGAAGTCCTGGCATGTCACATGGTGTAAAATACAGGGCCCCAGGTATAAGACTATGAGGAAGTGGTTCTGTATCTACTGTTATCTCAATGGGTCCGTTGTATCAGTCAAGTCTCAGGGACTGTAGAGACTACGACTTGGAGAGAGGTGGAGCTGTGTATCTCCCATCAGATTTGTTTTTAGTGTCTTTATGTACCAGAGATGACCAGTTATACCTAAAAACTACTGTGTTGACCAAAACCACCTGGCATAAACTGCTTCATCAACATGTTCATTCAGATTCTGTAATCAGAGAAGATCAAAGCAGTGTGTTTTAGAGAGACTGCAGCTCGGCTGTGAATCAAGACGGCGTGATGTTATGTTGAAGTTCTTATACGACTTTATTAAAACCCAATGTGTTAGAAAAGAAAGTTGATTTTCCTTTCATTTTTACTTGAATGTGTCACTACTGACTAGATTAGACTTTTTCACCATCTTGGTTTTTTAATTTTTTTTATTTATGCATTTTATTTTTCTTTGCATTGTCATGGTTACGTTTTTTTTTTTTAGTTTCTTATGGTGGTTCCATATTTGCACAGGTCACAGTGGTATGAACAGAAAGACCACAGTATCATGCCACTTATGCAATATTACTAGATGGTGTTATTCATTCTGAGTCAAAACCACCATTAAACTATCATCAAACCCTCGCTACCTTTCCTCTCAGATTCATTGCAGCTCTTCCAACTCTTCCCACCAGCCTCCACTGGTGTGGCTTATTTAATGAACGATGACAGACATGGCAATGAGCACATTATGTACGTTTCTCATTCAACTACAAGTCAGACGTTGTGAACAGCTAATCTCTCTCACGGTGGACGATATTAGAAGTTAGAAATTGAGGGATTATATTCTTATTGAATCTAATTTGTCTTCCACACCTGCCGTATTGTGTGTGGTACAGTGTGTGTCTTTGTACTCCCTTGAGTATTCACCAGTGTATTTCTGATGAGTGCCCCCCCCCCCCCCAGCCATTTCTGATGAGAGCCCCCCCCCCCCCCTGCCATTTCTGAGGAGAGCCTCTCCCAGCCATTTCTGATGAGAGCCTCCCCCAGCCATTTCTGTTGAGAGCCCCCCCCCAGCCATTTCTGTTGAGAGCCCCCCACAGCCATTTCTGATGAGAGCCCCCCCAGCCATTTCTGATGAGAGCCCCCCCCCAGCCATTTCTGATGAGAGCCTCCCCCAGCCATTTCTGATGAGAGCCTCCCCCCCAGCCATTTCTGATGAGAGCCTCCCCCCCCCAGCCATTTCTGATGAGAACCCCCAGACATTTCTGATGAGAGCCCCCCCCCCAGCCATTTCTGATGAGAGCCCACCCCCAGCCATTTCTGATGAGACCCCACCCCCAGCCATTTCTGATGAGACCCCACCCCCAGCCATTTCTGATGAGAGCCCCCCTGCCATTTCTGATGAGAGCCCCCCCCTGCCATTTCTGATGAGAGCCCCCTCCTGCCATTTCTGATGAGAGTTCCCCCTCCTGCCATTTCTGATGAGAGTTCCCCCCAGCCATTTCTGATGAGAGCCCCCCCAGCCATTTCTGATGAGAGCCCCCCTGCCATTTCTGATGAGAGCCCCCCCAGCCATTTCTGATGAGAGCCTCCCCAGCCATTTCTGATGAGAGCCCCCCTGCCATTTCTGATGAGAGCCCCCCTGCCATTTCTGATGAGAGCCCCCCCCCAGCCATTTCTGATGAGAGCCCCCTCCCAGCCATTTCTGATGAGAGCCCCCCAGCCATTTCTGATGGGAGCCATTTTGTGCCTGCCAGAGTAGAGCTCTCAGGTAGAACACACCTGTGTGGGTGGGTGTGCCCACAGGGAACTGTATCTGTGTATTGGTGTGTGTGTGTGTGTGTGTTCACCCTCCTCTCTCTCTTCAGCAGCACATTGACAGTAAATCTAAATGGCAGGACAGTTTGGCGCGGGCATAAAGGTGGCTTTATGATTATAGTTATGATGATGACTACCATTTATTTCAACTATCTGATGAAACCTGCGAGGCCAACAGGTGTTGAGGCTACCAATATCCCACCTGCTGATGGATTGGTGGATTTCTGTAATAGTGAACACTGTGTGTCCACACCACAAGGTCTGCTTTGTGGGAACAGAATGATTGTATTGCTGTTAGTCTGGCGTTAGACAGTAATGGCTGCCCATCATGTTGCCATGGTAATGGTTTCAATTATTTTTAATGTACCTGTTTAGTGTACATCTACTGGATGTGTTTAGTTTGTTAACAATACATTTGTGGAGTGGTTGAAAAACTAGTTTTAGTGACTCCGACCTATGTTGGAAGTAAACTTCTGTGTATGTAAACTTCTAACTTCAACAGTACATTTAAACATTATAGTTTTGGCAAGTCAGTTAGGACATCTACTTTGTGCATGACACAAGTAATTTTTCCAACAATTGTTTACAGACAGATTATTTCACTTATAATTCACTGTATCACAATTCCAGTGGGTCAGAAGTTTACATACACTAAGTTGACTGTGTCTTTAAACAGCTTGGAAAATCCCAGAAAATGATGTCATGGCTTTAGAAGCTTCTGATAGGCTAATTGACATCATTTGAGTCAGTTGAAGGTGTACCTGTGGATGTATTTCAAGGCCCCCCTTTTGAAAAATCAAAAGAAATCAGCCAAGACCTCAGAAAATAGATTGCAGACCTCCACAAGTCTGGTTCATCCTTGGGAGAAATTTCCAACCGCCTGAAGGTAAAACATTCATCTGTACAAACAATCGTACGTAAGTATAAACACCATGGGACCAGGCAACTGGCATAGTACTCAGTAAGGAGACACATTCTGTCTCCTAGAGATGAACGTACTTTGGTGTGAAAAGTGCTAATCAATCCCAGAACAGCAGCAAAGGACCTTGTGAAGAAGCTGGAGGAAACGGGTACAAAAGTATCTATATCCACAGTAAAACGAGTCCTATATCGACATAACCTGAAAAGCCGCTCAGCAAGGAAGAGGCCACTGCTCCAAAACCGCCATAAAAAAGCCAGACTACGGTTTGCAACTGCACATGGCGACAAAGATCGTAGTTTTTGGAGAAATGTCCTCTGGTCTGATGAAACAAAAGTAGAACTGTTTGGCCATAATGACGATTGTTATGTTTGGAGGAAAAAGGGGGAGGCTTGCAAGCCGAAGAACACCATCCCAACCGTGAAGCACGGGGGTGGCAGCATCATGATGTGGGGGTGCTTTGCTGCAGGAGGGACTGGTGCACTTCACAAAATAGATGGCTTCATGAGGTAGGAAAATGATGTGGATATATTGAAGCAACATCTCAAGACATCAGTCAGGAAGTTAAAGTTTGGTCGCAAATGAGTCTTCCAAATGGACAATGACCCCCCGAGCATACTTCCAAAGTTGTGGCAAAATGGCTTAAGGACAACAAAGTCAAGGTATTGGAGTGGCCATCACAAAGCCCTGACCTCCAATCCTCAGAAAATGTGTGGGCAAAACTGAAAAAGCATGTGTGACCAAGGAGGCCTACAAACCTGACTCCTGAAATTTAAAGGCAATGGTACCAAATACTAATTGAGTGTATGTAAATGTCTGACCCACTGGGAATGTGATGAAAGAAAGAAATCATTCTCTCTACTATTATTCTGACATTTCAAATTCTTAAGGTAAAGTGGCGATAGCAACTGACCTTGGACAGAGCATTTTACCATGATTAAATGTCAGGAATTGTGAAAAACTGAGTTTAAATGTATTTGGGGAAGGTGTATGTAAACGTTTGACTTCAACTGTACATGTTGTATGTTTTTAGACTTTGGATCACTTAGTTTGTATCTATTGAAGTAGTGATTGAAGTACAGGATTGGTAAACTAGGGATTGTAGGCTACTTCCTTTATTCAGAACAGAAACAAAAGCTAAATGTAGTCATCTAGTTATTCACAGTGGTACAGAAGGATGGAGGAAGACCAGTGGACATTCGTTGGACCCCCCCTTCTTCACATGGAAGATACAAACAAATCCAGATGAAACTAACAATGAATTTCATCTCCATGTTCTTCTCCATTGTGAACTCTTAACATCCTCTCTGTCTCTGTCAGAATGTTCCTCAAAAGCAGTTGGTTGCTGAGAAAAGTCACGTCCTCTACTCTACTCTGTATTGCAGTGTTCAGCCGTGACCTTTTACCCCACACGGGTTCAGGTTCAGGGGAAGAAGCTCATGTCAGAGACACGATGGACATCTATTTTCCTGAAAGGTATTTGAGTGTTCAAGGGCTCCCGAGTGGCGCAGCGGTTTCAGTGCAAGAGCTGTCTCCTACAGTCCCTGTTTTGAATCCAGGCTGTCTAGAAGAAAAAGAAACACACACCTATTTAGGCGAGGTGCTGGCTAGCGGAGTAGAAAACTTGAAAATAAAAGAGAGCCGCACACTCAAGGAGCTCAGATGCAAATATTTCATTTCCAACGTTTCGACAGCCAAGCTGTCTTCATCCAGGCTGTATCACATCCAACCGTGATTGGGAGTCCCGTAGGGCGGCGCACAGCGTCGTCCTGGTTACGGTTTGGCCGGGGTAGGCCATCATTGTAAAAAAATAATTTGTTCTTAACTGACTTGCCTAGTTAAATAAATAAAAAATACATTTGGGGATTTGACTTTCTCCACAGACTAATCCACTTCACTCACAACTGTACCTCTGTCCCAGGTCATATAGAACGTTCTACTCTCTCTGGTTGAATCTCTTCGGGAGCTGGTGAACGGGGAAAACAGTGGCATGGATCATCTTTCATACATACAGTATAAACATGGTCGTGGTGTAGAATATCCTGAGTTTGCTAAAAACACATAAAGCAACTCTTAACATTCACCTGTTTTTTTTAAATGTATTATTGTAAAAGGATATTGCTTTGTCTCTACTGATCTCTGATAGCTTTCCCATGCTGTGGTGGGAGAGAGTAAGTAAACCTTGCGATAGAGAGTGGTGTGTTTTCCTAATGTAGATTACCTCTCAGTGTATGAGGAGAGCGAGCGCGCCAGAGAGAAGAGGCCCCAGCCTGTCAGCAGGGTAAATGACCTGTGCAGAGTTTCACAGTGCGTGTCATTAGCCAGCTTTTAGATTTGTTTCAACAGTGCTTTACCTGAGGGCTCCATTCAGAGGCCCCCAGGTATGACCAACCCGAGCCCAGGGAGAGAGCAGCTGACTGGGGGTGATTCATATAGCATCGCTCCCTCCCTCCCTGGGGGCCTCCCTCATCAGGGCTATGTGGGGGGAAAGGGGCTGCCTGGAATGTTCCATTGAATAGGGGAGGGGACCTCCACGTTCAGATTTCAGGCTGTACCATACAGGCTGTATGTAATATGTTGTATGTCTACCTGTAAGGCTGTGTGGCCAGGAGGTTTAATCAGTGCGTTTTAAACGATGCAGAATATAATGTGGATGTAATGTGGAAGTATGATGTGGATGTAACAGTAAGGACGAGGTTACTATATGTTTTAGGCTGAAGTTGTACACATCCCAGTCCTGCAATAAAGGTGAAAGGTCAATGACCATCCATCTTCAGAATGTTATTTCTTTCAGAATGTTTGCATGATGGGGCACCATCTTTCAGTTCTCATCTACTGTAACCTGGGGCGGCAGGGTAGCCTAGTGGTTAGAGTGTAGGGGCGGCAGGGTAGCCTAGTGGTTAGAGTGTAGGGGCGGCAGGGTAGCCTAGTGGTTAGAGTGTAGGGGCGGCAGGGAGTCTAGTGGTTAGGGTAGCAGGGTAGCCTAGTGGTTAGAGTGTAGGGGCGGCAGGGTAGCCTAGTGGTTGGTTAGCCTAGTGGTTAGAGGTAGAGGCGGCAGGGTAGCCTAGTGGTTAGAGTGTAGAGACGGCAGGGAGCCTAGTGGTTAGAGGTAGCCTAGTGGTTAGAGTGTAGAGGACGGCAGGGTAGCCTAGTGGTTAGAGTGTAGGGACGGCAGGGTAGCCTAGTGGTTAGAGTGGTAGCCTAGTGGTTAGAGGGTGCCTAGTGGTTAGAGGAGGGGCGGCAGGGTAGCCTAGTGGTTAGAGTGTAGGGTACGGCAGGGTAGCCTAGTGGTGGTTAGAGTGTAGTGGGACGGCAGGGTAGCCTAGTGGTTAGAGTGTAGGGACGGCAGGGTAGCCTAGTGGTTAGAGTGTAGGGCGGCAGGGTAGCCTAGTGGTTAGAGTGTAGGGACGGCAGGGTAGCCTAGTGGTTAGAGTGTAGGGACGGCAGGGTAGCCTAGTGGTTAGAGTGTAGGGGCGGCAGGGTAGCCTAGTGGTTAGAGTGTAGGGCAGGGTAGCCTAGTGGTTAGAGTGTAGCGGCAGGGTAGCCTAGTGGTTAGAGTGTAGGGACGGCAGGGTAGCCTAGTGGTTAGGGTAGGGGCGGCAGGGTAGCCTAGTGGTTAGAGTGTAGGGGCGGCAGGGTAGCCTAGTGGTTAGAGCAGGGTAGCCTAGTGGTTGGTTAGCCTAGTGGTTAGAGTGTAGGGACGGCAGGGTAGCCTAGTGGTTAGAGTGTAGGGACGGCAGGGTAGCCTAGTGGTTAGAGTGTAGGGACGGCAGGGTAGCCTAGTGGTTAGAGTGTAGGGACGGTAGGGTAGCCTAGTGGTTAGAGTGTAGGGGCGGTAGGGTAGCCTAGTGGTTAGAGTGTAGGGGCGGCAGGGTAGCCTAGTGGTTAGAGGGTAGCCTAGTGGTTAGAGTGTAGGGGCGGCAGGGTAGCCTAGTGGTTAGAGTGTGGCAGGGTAGCCTAGTGGTTAGAGTGTAGGGGCAGGGTAGCCTAGTGGTTAGAGTGTAGGGGCGGCAGGGTAGCCTAGTGGCGGCAGGGTAGCCTAGTGGTTAGAGTGTAGGGGCGGCAGGGTAGCCTAGTGGTTAGAGTGTAGAGGGGCGGCAGGGTAGCCTAGTGGTTAGAGTGTAGGGGCGGCAGGGTAGCCTAGTGGTTAGAGTGACCAGGTGGCCTAGTGGTTAGAAGGGACGGCATTGGGTAGAAAGGTTGCAAGTTCAAATCCACCGAGCTGACAAGGTACACGTCTGTCATTCTGAACAGGCAGTTAACCCATTGTTGATAGGCTTGTCATTGAAACCCCTGTTTATGTTTTTCAGTTGATCTTTTTCCAGATCCTTCTATCAGCAGCACCATACCATCAGTGTTCTTCCAGAACCTTCCAATCAGCAGCACCATACCATCAGTGTTCTTCCAGAACCTTCCAATCAGCAGCACCATACCATCAGTATTCTTTCATATCCCTCCAATCAGCAGCACCATACCATCAGTGTTCTTCCAGAAGCTTCCAATCAGCAGCACCATACCATCAGAGTTCTTCCAGAACCTTCCAATCAGCAGCACCATACCATCAGTGTTCTTCCAGAAGCTTCCAATCAGCAGCACCATACCATCAGTGTTCTTTCATATCCCTCCAATCAGCAGCACCATACCATCAGTGTTCTTCCAGAACCTTCCAATCAGCAGCACCATACCATCAGTATTCTTTCATATCCCTCCAATCAGCAGCACCATACCATCAGTATTCTTTCATATCCCTCCAATCAGCAGCACCATACCATCAGTATTCTTTCATATCCCTCCAATCAGCAGCACCATACCATCAGTGTTCTTCCAGAAGCTTCCAATCAGCAGCACCATACCATCAGTGTTCTTCCAGAAGCTTCCAATCAGCAGCACCATACCATCAGTATTCTTTCATATCCCTCCAATCAGCAGCACCATACCATCAGTGTTCTTCCAGAAGCTTCCAATCAGCAGCACCATACCATCAGTGTTCTTTCATATCCCTCCAATCAGCAGCACCATACCATCAGTGTTCTTTCATATCCTTCCAATCAGCAGCACCATACCATCAGTGTTCTTTCATATCCTTCCAATCAGCAGCACCATACCATCAGTGTTCAGTAATAAGGGTGCTGAGAAGAACCTACAGATTGAACCATGTTTTTAGAAGCCATGATTGCTCTATAGGCCGACCTCCGCCAACAAATACCCTGTAGCCACATTCCGCCAGCCTATATCTGACAACACCTTTTCGCTACAATAGCTTTGGACTCCCTCCCCCATCCCCATAATGGGTGGCTTGGGCTGTAATGGTGTGTTGACACACACACACACACGAACACACACTCGAGCTGCTGTAATAGTCTGCTGACAGGTTTAGGCTGAGGTAATTGTGTTGCCGGGCTTTGCAGTGAGGTGCCAAATCTCCCCCCGAGGAGAATGAGGTGAGGCGTGGAGCTAGCGTAGCCTGTTAGCGTTTCATCTGCTACTTTATTGGCCAATTGTTGTGATAAAAACCATGAAAGGAAGATCCGCAAATAACTTTTATATCAGCACATTGTCATAACAGACACTCAACAGACTTCAAGGCAGCGGTTGTTGAGATGAATGTGGGTTTGTTGTTGCTCTGTGGTGTGCCTAGGAGGTAGCAGTAGATGCTAGCTAGATAGCCGAGGCTACTTTGTGTGCTCCTGAGTAAAATGTATCCTGCTGGGCAGGGCCTCAGTTCATTATGTGTTGCAGGACTGCATTAAGAGACCGACTCTGAGTGCATCTCCAGCTGTTCAGTTCTGCCATTAAGTTTGTCCATGAGACTATCTTTCTCACTGAGCACTGAGACTCTCTCTCAATTCGATTTCAATTCAATGGCATTCAGTTATTGGCATGGGTAACATATGTTTACATTGCCAAAGCAAGTGAAATAAATAAACAAAAGTGAGAAGAATCAAATAGCAACATATTTTTTTTTATATATATTTACACATCAGACAAAAGATTGATTTTTTTATTTTTTTTTAAATCTAACTAAAACAGTACATCATATAACAAGAGTGTATAACTGTAGCCCGATAGGTCCAGATGCTACACCCTGGTGGTACTGGCCTCAGACGAGTCCCGGTGGGGCTTGTGGAGGTCGGAGAGCACCATCGTGTTCATGACAGCCTCATCTTTCCATAGAGTTTAGGCTTTTATCCCGAAGGGTTAAAATACACAACATGGACGTTTTTCAAGGGAAACGCAGAGAATATTTACACTGGAGCAGATGCTCTTACAGGAGCATACATTTTGCATACTGGTCCCCATTGGGAATTGAACCTACAACCCTAGTGTTGAAGTGCCATGCTCTATCAACTGAGTCACAAGGGACACACAAACAAACCTGTCAGCTGACTGGGGTATGGATGTCCCAAACTCCCCATGACCTTTATGAGGTCACGCCTGTCTCTATGGTGATAGTGGTAGCCAATGACGGGCTGCTGTGGTACTTTCATCTCATCTGTCTCACATTAAGTCCATGCAACAAGGAGGAGTTCTATTTTCTCTCTGTCACACAAACACACCACATGTTCATAGATCTTCATACACAGGTTGACACATAGGACACTAGAACACATGGATGTACACACACACACACAACATGTTCATAGATCTTCATACACAGGCTGACACATAGGACACTAGAACACATGGATGTACACACACACACACACACGTGCGCGCTCATGAATGCCAAGTGCAGAGTAAAGAGAAGACAGAGAGAAAATGTTTGAACTACAGTTATCTCCTTACAGGGAAATTGTCAGTCCCCAGTCAAATCACCCAAACTGTTTCCAAATGCAAATAGGGTTTATCAAATAAACTAAGAAACTAAAATGCACATGAAGAGATCTGTTGTTGTTGTTTTCCGTTTAGCAGCTGTTGGTGGAAAAATTAAACATTTCCATCAAGGTTTCTTTTTGGGGTTTTTCCACAACAGAGCGAGACACAGATGAGTATGTTTGTAGATTCTGTTTTGAAAGTTGTTTTAAATTTTTATATACATGGAACTAGTAGCACCTCAGGCAGCGTGATACATCCAAACAGACGATATCTTTGAACTGAGCCCTTTTTCCCTTGGTTACCGCAGGCCCTGTGTTGTGAATTGAATGTGGTTGGAAACCGTGAGAACCGGAATGGAGGATCCATCCGTGTGTAACTAAAGCGCTGTTCTTCTCTATGATGGAGGTTGTACATGTCCTGGTCTACAAGTGACATGTTTTCACCACTAACTCTCAGTAGCCTGGGAAAAGAGACACAATGAAGGGATGTATTTTACTGATGTAGAACTGTATTCTGTCTACTGCGATACTTCCGCTTCCTGTAAAAGTCTCTGATCATTTTGTGACAACGAGAGAAACATTTTACTATGTATTTTTCTATTGTCTCTTTAGTAGTTGTAGTTGATGCAGTGTGAATTTTGTAACATCAAATGTTGACATGTTAATGAACAGGAGATTAATGCACTGTAAGTCAAGTTTGAAAAAGTTGGGGAGTTGTTTGATGGATATTGGTAACGGATGTTGATTGCATAGCATGCCTACACATCCTGCGTTGCATGATGGGGGATAGCTGTCTTCTTTTAACAACAACACATTCTACAGTGTATCTAATAATGAAGCATTGTTTCGTGTGTGTGTGGGGGGGGGGGGGTAGAGTTGGACAAAGTTAACATAGAAGCGCATGCACACACACACACACACACACTCACAGTCACACACACTCACATTCACACCACACACACACATATACACATTCACACCATAGACGTGCGAAACCAAGAAGGAACCCCAACCGGCTGTAATGCCTCTCACATGTCCCCAACCCACCATCTCCATACTGAGTGATACGAATGCATCATGTTGTCCGTGGCCCCTGGCGAGAGCGGAGATGACAGAGGAGCAGCGTACTTGGCACCCGCAAACAACTTGGGGCTCGTCCATGTGGTCCGGCCCCTTACTGCTGCCATTCAAAACACAGAGGGATCACTGACAGGGACAACAGTGGTTGGGGGAGACAAAGCATGCAGCTCGACAGGGGATGATTGATGTTCAGCCATCACGCGAGGGTGGACACACACCAGTGTGTGTGTGTGTGTGTGTGTGTGTCCATCCATGAGTGTGTGTTGGTTCTCAGGCTGAAAACCTCCAATCAATAGATCAGACCTGCTGACGAGACACAAGCAGTAGCCTTCCCAAATGGTGCCCTATTCCCTATTTAGTGCACTACCTTTTGACCAGGGGGGTGGCCATAGGGGATAAGGTGCCATTCAGGACGCAGACAAGGACAGGGGTGGTGGAGCGCATTCCACATGTAGATTAAACCCGGGCTACAGTATCCTTAACAGGGAAAACCTGTATGTACACGGACTTCACAGGTTCAAGGTGTTGTGTGTGTGTGTATCTTGTGTGTGTGTGTGTATCTTGTGTGTGTGTGCATCTTTGTGTGTGTGTGTATCTTAGTGTGTGTGTGTGTCTCTTTGTGCGTGTGTGTGAGACAAGCCTCAATCTACTACAGTGATAACTCTATATGCTGGAGTCTGTGGATGTGGTCGTGGAGTGGAGGTGTTCATAGTGTCTGTCATTGAATATGTGTTTAGTGTGTGTGTGTTCCAGCCTGTCTGCATGTGTAACATTGTGTGTGTGTGTGTTTACATTCTAAGAAAATCATGAAACAAAAAGGACACCCTGGACTTTCCAAACAGCAGAACTTAACGTCTGACGATTATTTCCCAGGACAACTTGCCGTGTCTATCTGTCAACAAATTATTTATTTTCCCTTCGGATAAACGTATTTGTCTCCAAACACTGTTCTCTTCAAGTCATGCCAAATACTACAGCCACTTGTAGTTTTCTCTTAGTACTTTAGTTTGGTTATTATGCCTTGTGTTATACAGAGAAATCCAACACACACTTTTGTAATGAGTGCCAGGCTGTTTCCAATTACCACTTGATAGAATGACGGATAGGAAGCCAATCAAGCCCTGAGCTTCAGATCTACGCTGCAGAGATAGTGTGTGTGTGTGTGTGTTTCTGCGTATGCGCATGTTCACATGTGCCATGAGCATGCACACACACACCAGAAACACACACACATCAGGCTGGTATGAAAGCTATTCATGTCCTCTGTGAAATACATTACCTTCACCCCATATTGATGTCCTCTATGAAATACATTACCTTCACCCCATATTCATGTCCTCTATGAAATACATTACCTTCACCCCATATTAATGTCCTCTATGAAATACATTACCTTCACCCCATATTCATGTCCAATATTAAAGACTTGTCTCTTTAAGAACAGAGGCTAGAAATGGAAAATATACGAGGTGGTTTGAATTATGGATGTAAAGAAAACAAAGTTAATTAAAAACGTTCGAAAAGAAATAGTTACTTAGTCTCTGATTATGACCATAAGAATATAACAGCATAAGAAGAGCCATACAATTAAGAAGACAATTATCATCCATTTTAATTTTTGTCTTAGAAAATACATGACTAGATGTTCATGACAGACATGGTCATTTATTAATGTCAAGTGAAAGACATTTATTCCATGGCGTAATGCGTAAATAAATACACTGATAACCAGGTGGGAAATGATACACTGATAACCAGGTGGGAAATGATACACTGATAACCAGGTGGGAAATGATACACTGATAACCAGGTGGGAAATGATACACTGATAACCAGGTGGGAAATGATACACTGATAACCAGGTGGGGAATGATACACTGATAACCAGGTGAGGAATGATACACTGATAACCAGGTGGGAAATGTTACACTGATAACCAGGTGGGAAATGATACACTGATAACCAGGTGGGAAATGTTACACTGATAACCAGGTGGGAAATGATACACTGATAACCAGGTGGGAAATGATACACTGATAACCAGGTGGGAAATGATACACTGATAACCAGGTGGGAAATGATACGCTGATAACCAGGTGGGAAATGATACACTGATAACCAGGTGGGGAATGATACACTGATAACCAGGTGGGAAATGATACACTGATAACCAGGTGGGAAATGTTATCTCAAAGAACCATCTATTTGGAAAACAGGAAGACAACAGTGGACACGGTCCGTTGATGGAGATTTGCCGCTGCAGTACGGTCAGTATGTCAAGCACAGCACAGTTTATTTAGTGTTTTGTGGCGTTTCTGTTACACTGACTTCCTCCCACCGTTCCCAGTGGCCTGGAGTCAGAGTCACCTCCACCGAGCTACAACAGTGACATCTAGTGTGTCTCTTCTCCATAAACATAGAATGTATTCATACATCATCTATAGATTCTATTTCTATGCTACTCTCCGCTAAGGTCAACAGTGTTGTTTAAGGCCTGGTCCTGGTAACCCACACGTTGTGCAGGCTGTTCATGCCCTGGTCCTGGTAAACTGTGTGCAGGCTGTTTAGCCCTGGTCCTGGTAACTATGTGCAGGCTGTTTATTCCCTGGTCCTGGTAACTATGTGCAGGCTGTTTATTCCCTGGTCCTGGTAACTATGTGCAGGCTGTTTAAGCCCTGGTCCTGGTAACTGTGTGCAGGCTGTTTAAGCCCTGGTCCTGGTAACTGTGTGCAGGCTGTTTATTCCCTGGTCCTGGTAACTGTGTGCAGGTTGTTCATGCCCTGGTCCTGGTAACTGTGTGCAGGCTGTTTATTCCCTGGTCCTGGTAACTGTGTGCAGGCTGTTTATTCCCTGGTCCTGGTAACTGTGTGCAGGCTGTTTATTCCCTGGTCCTGGTAACTGTGTGCAGGCTGTTTATTCCCTGGTAAATGTGTGCAGGCTGTTTAAGCCCTGGTCCTGGTAACTGTGTGCAGGCTGTTTATTCCCTGGTCCTGGTAACTATGTGCAGGCTGTTTATGCCCTGGTAACTGTGTGCAGGCTGTTTATTCCCTGGTCCTGGTAACTGTGTGCAGGCTGTTTATTCCCTGGTCCTGGTAACTATGTGCAGGCTGTTTATTCCCTGGTCCTGGTAACTATGTGCAGGCTGTTTAAGCCCTGGTCCTGGTAACTGTGTGCAGGCTGTTTATTCCCTGGTCCTGGTAACTGTGTGCAGGCTGTTTATTCCCTGGTCCTGGTAACTGTGTGCAGGCTGTTTATTCCCTGGTCCTGGTAACTGTGTGCAGGCTGTTTATTCCCTGGTCCTGGTAACTGTGTGCAGGCTGTTTATTCCCTGGTCCTGGTAACTGTGTGCAGGCTGTTCATTCCCTGGTCCTGGTAACTATGTGCAGGCTGTTTATTCCCTGGTCCTGGTAACTGTGTGCAGGCTGTTTAAGCCCTGGTCCTGGTAACTGTGTGCAGGCTGTTCATGCCCTGGTCCTGGTAACTATGTGCAGGCTGTTCATGCCCTGGTCCTGGTAACTATGTGCAGGCTGTTTATTCCCTGGTCCTGGTAACTATGTGCAGGCTGTTAATTCCCTGGTCCTGGTAACTGTGTGCAGGCTGTTTATGCCCTGGTCCTGGTAACTGTGTGCAGGCTGTTCATGCCCTGGTCCTGGTAACTATGTGCAGGCTGTTCATTCCCTGGTCCTGGTAACGATGTGCAGGCTGTTTATTCCCTGGTCCTGGTAACTATGTGCAGGCTGTTTATTCCCTGGTCCTGGTAACTATGTGCAGGCTGTTCATGTCCTGGTCCTGGTAACTATGTGCAGGCTGTTTATTCCCTGGTCCTGGTAACTATGTGCAGGCTGTTTATTCCCTGGTCCTGGTAACTGTGTGCAGGCTGTTTATTCCCTGGTCCTGGTAACTATGTGCAGGCTGTTTATTCCCTGGTCCTGGTAACTATGTGCAGGCTGTTCATGTCCTGGTCCTGGTAACTATGTGCAGGCTGTTTATTCCCTGGTCCTGGTAACTATGTGCAGGCTGTTCATGTCCTGGTCCTGGTAACTATGTGCAGGCTGTTTATTCCCTGGTCCTGGTAACTGTGTGCAGGCTGTTTATTCCCTGGTCCTGGTAACTGTGTGCAGGCTGTTCATGCCCTGGTCCTGGTAACGGTGTGCAGGCTGTTTAAGCCCTGGTCCTGGTAACTGTGTGCAGGCTGTTCATGCCCTGGTCCTGGTAACTGTGTGCAGGCTGTTTTTCCAGTGTGTGTGCAGGATGTGACTGGTCCTGGTAACTGTGTGCAGGCTGTTTAAGCCCTGGTCCTGGTAACTGTGTGCAGGCTGTTCATGCCCAGGTCCTGGTAACTGTGTGCAGGCTGTTCATGCCCTGGTCCTGGTAACTATGTGCAGGCTGTTCATGCCCTGGTGTAACTATGTGCAGGCTGTTCATGCCCTGGTCCTGGTAACTATGTGCAGGCTGTTCATGCCCTGGTCCTGGTAACTATGTGCAGGCTGTTCATGCCCTGGTCCTGGTAACTATGTGCAGGCTGTTCATGCCCTGGTCCTGGTAACTGTGTGCAGGCTGTTTAAGCCCTGGTCCTGGTAACTGTGTGTAGGCTGTTCATGTCCTGGTAACTATGTGCAGGCTGTTCATGCCCTGGTCCTGGTAACTATGTGCAGGCTGTTCATGCCCTGGTCCTGGTAACTGTGTGCAGGCTGTTTATTCCCTGGTCCTGGTAACTGTGTGCAGGCTGTTTATTCCCTGGTCCTGGTAACTGTGTGCAGGCTGTTTATTCCCTGGTCCTGGGCTGTTTATTCCCTGGTCCTGGTAACTGTGTGCAGGCTGATCATGTCCTGGTAACTGTGTGCAGGCTGTTTAAGCCCTGGTCCTGGTAACTATGTGCAGGCTGTTTATTCCCTGGTCCTGTAACTATGTGCAGGCTGTTCATGTCCTGGTAACTGTGTGCAGGCTGTTTAAGCCCTGGTCCTGGTAACTATGTGCAGGCTGTTTATTCCCTGGTCCTGGTAACTATGTGCAGGCTGTTCATGTCCTGGTAACTGTGTGCAGGCTGTTTATTCCCTGGTCCTGGTAACTATGTGCAGGCTGTTTATTCCCTGGTCCTGGTAACTGTGTGCAGGCTGTTTATTCCCTGGTCCTGGTAACTATGTGCAGGCTGTTTATTCCCTGGTCCTGGTAACTATGTGCAGGCTGTTTATTCCCTGGTCCTGGTAACTATGTGCAGGCTGTTTATGCCCTGGTCCTGGTAACTATGTGCAGGCTGTTTATGCCCTGGTCCTGGTAACTATGTGCAGGCTGTTTATTCCCTGGTCCTGGTAACTATGTGCAGGCTGTTTATGCCCTGTTCCTGGTAACTATGTGCAGGCTGTTTATGCCCTGGTCCTGGTAACTTTGTGCAGGCTGTTTATGCCCTGGTCCTGGTAACTGTGTGTAGGTTGTTTATTCCCTGGTCCTGGTAACCCACACGGTGTGCAGGCTTCTGTTCCAGACCACCAATAATACACTTAGCAGCTAAACCAAAGCCTTGATTATGACTTGATTAGTGACAATGTCCCCTTTGAGAGACACTGGTGTACCGTGAGAAAATGATCCAGGATCAGGTTTTAAGTGGAGCTCATACTGGCAAAGGTTAGGGCTGGAATACAGAGAGTTGATATTGGATCAGTTTCTGTTGGTGTTGTTTGACATGAGAGCAATCCAGCAGAGTGGGCCGTATTCGACAGAGGCAGAGCTGATACTGTGATTGTGTACATTATTAGGTCGGCTCTACGTTGTGTCACAACGGATGGTTTACATCCACTCTGCACCATAAAGCTGTCATCGCTGGGATCGTCTTGCCAGAGATCACTTCCATTTTCTATCTCTCTTTGTGGTCTGTCTGGAAAACCCAGATAAGAACTGACACTTTATACGATGAGAGAGTTAATGTACGTTTACGACAGTTGGTACATGAACGTGTGTGTGCAGGTTCACCAGGATGTGAGTGTGACTCCTAAGCGCTGGTCAGTGTGTGTGAGGGTTCACCAGGATGTGAGTGTGACTCCTAAGGCTGGTCAGTGTGTGTGCGTTCACCAGGATGTGAGTCCTAAGTGTTGGTCAGTGTGTGTGCAGGTTCACCAGGATGTGACTCCTAAGTGCTGGTCAGTGTGTGTGCAGGTTCACCAGGATGTGAGTCCTAAGTGCAGGGTCAGTGTGTGTGCAGGTTCACCAGGATGTGAGTCCTAAGTGTTGGTCAGTGTGTGTGCAGGTTCACCAGGATGTGAGTCGTGTGAGTGCTAAGTGTTGGTCAGTGTGTGTGCAGGTTCACCAGGATGTGAGTCCTAAGTGCTGGTCAGTGTGTGTGCAGGTTCACCAGCATAATAGAGTAGCCATGCTGGTGTACATTATTTATCAAAGGGGGGGGGCAATAGTGTAGATCTCCTGCATCACTCAAAGGTAACCTCTAGTTACAGTAACCCGGAGCAACAGGGTAGCCTAGTGGTTAGAGCGTTGGATTAAGAACCTAAAATGTTGCAAGATCAAATCCCCAGAGCTGACAAGATAAAAAAATCTGTCATTCTGCCCCTGAACAAGGCAGTTAACCCACTGTTCCTAGACCAGTTAACCCACTGTTCCTAGACCAGTTAACCCACTGTTCCTAACCCACTGTTCCTAGACCAGTTAACCCACTGTTCCTAACCCACTGTTCCTAGACCAGTTAACCCACTGTTCCTAGACCAGTTAACCCACTGTTCCTAGACCAGTTAACCCATGTTCCTAGACCAGTTAACCCACTGTTCCTAGACCAGTTAACCCAGTTCCTAGACCAGTTAACCCACTGTTCCTAGACCAGTTAACCCACGGTTCCTAGACCAGTTAACCCACTGTTCCTAGACCAGTTAACCCACTGTTCCTAGACCAGTTAACCCACTGTTCCTAGACCAGTTAACCCACTGTTCCTAGACCAGTTAACCCACTGTTCCTAGACCAGTTAACCCACTGTTCCTAGACCAGTTAACCCACTGTTCCTAGACCAGTTAACCCACTGTTCCTAGACCAGTTAAACCACTGTTCCTAGACCAGTTAACCCACTGTTCCTAGACCAGTTAACCCACTGTTCCTTGGCCATTAATGGAAATAAGAATTTGATCTTAACTGTCTTGCCGAGTTAAATACACCTGAAAAATGTTCTAATCAACTAGTCCCACCAGTATGGAGACACTGCAACTCTACGGTAGAGTTACAGACTGAATGAGATGAGTGACAGAGATGACCCTCAAAGGTTTCACACTGGGTTGTACTGTGAGCCAAATATCAAATTCTCCTTACTGCAATCTTAAACACTAGCTAGCACTAGCTAATGACTATTCTCAGAGCTGACCTGCTTTTAACTGACATAAAAACAGCATTAACACAGAATGAAGAGGCATGAATATTACATCAACCCTTTGTGACGTTCAGCCTCTCATCTCTCTTAATGCCTTTAACAAGTAACATATCCATTCAACAGTGTCTGTGTTTGGGGCTGTGTGTAACATGTGGGAGGGGAGTTGAGTTGTGTGGGAGGGGGAGTTGTGTGTCTGTGGGAGGGGGAGTTGTGTTAACATGTGGGAGGGGGAGTTGTGTTGTGTCTGTGGGAGGGGAGTTGAGTTAACATGGGAGGGGGAGTTGTGTGTCTATGTGGGGGGGGAGTTGTGTGTCTGTGGGAGGGGGGGAGTTGTGTGTCATATGGGAGGGGAGTTAACATGTGATGGGAGGGGGAGTTGTGTGTCTATGGGAGGGGGAGTTGTGTGTCTGTGGGAGGGGGAGTTGTGTGTCTGTGGGAGGGGGAGTTGTGAGTGTGTCTGTGGGAGGGGGAGTTGTGTGTAACCTGTGTGGTCTATGGGAGGGGGAGTTGTGTGTCTGTGTGTGTCTATGGGAGGGGAGTTAACATGTGATGTGTCTGTGGGAGGGGATGTTGTGTGTGTGTGTGCGAGTGAGCACTTACATACATGTAATGGTGCAGAGACTGTGTACATGTACCTGCATAACATTTGTGTTGTGTGTGTGGTGTGTGTGTGACGTAACATGTGTGTGAGTGCATTGAGTTGCATGTGATGGTGTAACACATGAGTTAACATGTGTGGGTTTTCATGGTAAGTGTGATGTATGTACAGATTGTGATCAAAGGGACTGATTCAACCATAGAGTTAACTGTGCCTGTGTCCCAAATAGAGTTAACAGTGCTCTACCTTAGACCAGAGCCCTTGGAAATAGGGTGTCATTTTGGAGGAATCATTAGAGTTCTATGATGATGGAGTTCAAAACATGGAGTTAACTGTGTAATGAAGTCACCCATAGAGTTAAATGTGATACTAATCACATAGATTTAACATGTGATGGAGTAACACATAGAGTTAACATGTGATGGAGTAACACATAGAGTTAACATGTGATGGAGTAACACATAGAGTTAACATGTGATGGAGTAACACATAGAGTTAACATGTAATGGAGTAACACATAGAGTTAACATGTGATGGAGTAACACATAGAGTTAACATGTGATGGAGTAACACATAGAGTTAACATGTGATGGAGTAACACATAGAGTTAACATGTGATGGAGTAACACATAGAGTTAACATGTGATGGAGTAACACATAGAGTTAACATGTGATGGAGTAACACATAGAGTTAACATGTGATGGAGTAACACATAGAGTTAACATGTGATGGAGTAACACATAGAGTTAACATGTGATGGAGTAACACAAAGAGTTAACATGTAATGGAGTAACACATAGAGTTAACATGTGATGGAGTAACACATAGAGTTAACATGTGATGGAGTAACACATAGAGTTAACATGTGATGGAGTAACACATAGAGTTAACATGTGATGGAGTAACACATAGAGTTGACATGGATCTTCCCCGAGAACAATCAGCACCTTGTTGGAGATCACAGCTGTGTATCTGGCTAAGATATGACTGTTGGTAGAACCTTTAGAAACACCTCGCTAGTTGTTTTTTCTCTCTCTCTCTTCACCCCCCCCCTCTCCTCCTCTCAGGGATGGAAACCCGATACCACGTTGCTGACTGTTTTTACCTGGTCGTCACGGTAACCCCAAAACACGGGGTGAATGGAATTCCAGCACAGTCATCAATCACGACAGACAAAAGAGGGATTGTTGTGGCATGTGAGTGACGGATGAGGGGAATGTGTCTGTCTGTCTGTCTGTCTGTCTGTCTGTCTGTCTGTCTGTCTGTCTGTCTGTCTGTCTGTCTGTCTGTCTGTCTGTCTGTCTGTCTGTCTGTCTGCCTGCCTGCCTGCCTGCCTGCCTGTCTGTCTGTCTGTCTGTCTGTCTGTCTGTCTGTGCCTGCCTGTCTGCCTGTCTGTCTGTCTGTCTGTCTGCCTGCCTGCCTGCCTGCCTGTCTGTCTGTCTCTGTCTGTCTGTCTGTCTGTCTGTCTGTCTGTCTGTCTGCCTGCCTGCCTGCCTGCCTGCCTGTCTGACACTGGCTTCTATTCAGAGCTTTGCCTGCCTGTCAGTCTGTCTGTCTGTCTGTCTGTCTGTCTGTCTCATTTGCCTGCCTGCCTGCCTGCCTACCTGCCTGCCTGCCTGTCTGTCTTTCTCTCTGTCTGCCTGTACCACAACCTGCCTGCCTGCCTGCCTGCCTGCCTACTCTCTACTGTACTGTCTGTGTTGTACTGTCTGTAGTCTGTCTGTCTGTCTACTGTGTGTAGTGTGTGTGTGCTCTACTCTTCTCTATTGTACCACAATCTACTCTCATTTACGTGTGTTTGTGTCTGTGTACTCTATTGTCTCTCTGTCTATTATTGTCTCTCTGCTCTGCACTATTTCTACTAATTTCTACTCTGCTCTATTACTCTACTCTTCTCTGTGTGTGTGTGTGTATTATTGTGTACTCTATTATTCTCTGTGTGTACTGTGCTCTATTATTCGTGTGTTTTTGTGTATTATGTGTGTGTGTTTCTCTCTATATTATACTCTGCTGTGTGTACTGTGTGTATTATGTGTGTGTGTGTGTGTATACTGTGTGTGTGTATTATGTGGAGGTTAGGCCCACTCTGAGGTTGGTCTATTATAGACCTATTAGCAGGCTCTATTAGCCCTACTGTTTACTCTACTGACACTGGCTATTATCTATTCTAGAGCTTTACTCTAATTATAGAGGCCTCTATTAGCCAGTCTGCTCTACTCTACTCTGCTCTACTATACTCTACCTATTATATCTACTCTCATTTACTCTACTCTACTACTGTACTCTACCACAACTCTGCGCGATTATCTACTTCTCATTTACTCTACTCTACTCTACTCTATTATACTCTACCTATTATAATTCATTCTCATTTACTCTACTCTGCTCTACTCTACTCTACTCTACTCTACTCTACAATTCATTCTCTCTATTTACTCTACTCTGTTCTACTCTACTCTACCACAATCTACTCTATTATTTTCTCAACTCTACTCTACCATTATATCTACTCTCATTTACTCTACTCTCTCTACTCTACTCTGCAATCTACTCTCATTTTCTCTACTCTACTCTATTATACCACAATATACTCTGCTCTATTTACTCTACTCTGCTCTGCTCACAATCTACTCTGCTCATCTACTCTGCTCTATTATACTCTACTCTGCACTACTCTGCTCTGCTCTCTCATTTACTCTACTCTCCTTTATTGTACTCTACAACCTATTATACTACTCTACTCTACTTACTCTATTATACTCTACTCTGCTCTATTATACTCTCTGCTCTACTCTGCTCTATTATACTCTACTCTCTCTACTCTGCTCTGCTCTATTATAATCTACTCTACTGTACTGTGTTGTACTCTGCTGTACTCTACTGTACTCTAGTCTGCTCTTTACTGTACTGTATTATAATATATCCCATATTATACTGTACTATTTCATATTGTACTATATTATAATATACTATGTTACTATACTATACATAGAGGCATATACTATACTATATCACACTATAGTATATTATACTATATTATATTATACTGTGTTATGCTGTACTATATTATACTATGCTATATCATACTATACTATACCATACTATAGTATAGTATACTATATTATAGTGCCAGAGGGGGGTGTGGTATATGGCCAATATTCCACGGCTAAGTGCTGTTCTTAAGCACGACGCAACGCGGAGAGCCTGGGCACAGCCCATTGACCATATACCACAAAAAACGAGGTGCCTTATTGCCATTATAAACTGGTTACCAACGTAGTTACATCGGTAAAAATAAAACGTTTTGCTGTCACGGCTGTCACCAATCAGCAGTCAGGGCTCGACCACCAAGTTTATGATATAGTATACTATACATTGTGTGTTCATGAAGAGCTTGTTGAATTACCTAAATCTTTATTTAGAGCCATTCTAAACACAGACAACACCACAACAGATATTCCTCAATCCTCTTTAGCATTATATGGGGCGGCAGGGTAGCGTTGGATTAGTAACCGGAAGGTTGCAAGATCGAATCCCCAAGTTGACAAGGTACAAATCTGTCGTTCTGCCCCTGAACAGGCAGTAAATCACTGTTCCTAGGCCGTCATTGAAAATAAGAATTTGTTCTTATTGACTTGCCTAGTTAAATAAAGGAAAACAGTAAAATATATATGTGGACTGGGTTCCATAATCGCTCTCAGATTCCCAAAACTGGGAATCTGGTTCAAATTGGGGAACCAGGTTGGCCCCAGGTTGCTCTGCCTTGGAGCGTTCTGGTTCAAAGTCCGGAGCCCGGAGGGAGTTGGGAATCTGGGATATCAGCGTGAAGGAAATTTCCTAACGAAGCATGCAGTGAGCTTGTAAGTAAGTGTGTGTGGCGAGTGTGTGCGCCCGTGCGTGTGTGTGTTTAACACGCACCAAACCAAGCAGGCAGTGTCTGAGTGTGATGTGTCTCATTGGTAATCATTCTACCATAGAGGACCTATGAGATGGATGAATCATTCCTCATCTAGTGTCCTCCACCTCATCTAGTAACCTCTACCACAGTGACACCTCATCTAGTGTCCTCTACCATAGTGACACCTCATCTAGTGTCCTCTACCATAGTGGCACCTCATCTAGTGTCCTCTACCATAGTGACACCTCATCTAGTGTCCTCTACCACAGTGACACCTCATCTAGTACCCTCCACCATAGTGACACCTCATCTAGTGTCCTCTACCATAGTGGCACCTCATCTAGTGTCCTCTACCATAGTGACACCTCATCTAGTGTCCTCTACCATAGTGACACCTCATCTAGTGTCCTCTACCACAGTGACACCTCATCTAGTATCCTCTACCATAGTGACACCTCATCTAGTGTCCTCTACCATAGAGGCACCTCATCTAGTATCCTCTACCATAGTGGCACCTCATCTAGTATCCTCTATCATAGTGACACCTCATCTAGTGTCCTCTACCACAGTGACACCTCATCTAGTATCCTCTATCATAGTGACACCTCATCTAGTGTCCTCTATCATAGTGACACCTCATCTAGTATCCTCTATCATAGTGGCACCTCATCTAGTATCCTCTATCATAGTGACACCTCATCTAGTATTCTCTATCATAGTGGCACCTCATCTAGTATCCTCTATCATAGTGGCACCTCATCTAGTATCCTCTATCATAGTGACACCTCATCTAGTATCCTCTATCATAGTGACACCTCATCTAGTATCCTCTATCATAGTGGCACCTCATCTAGTATCCTCTATCATAGTGGCACCTCATCTAGTATCCTCTATCATAGTGGCACCTCATCTAGTATCCTCTACCATAGTGGCACCTCATCTAGTGTCCTCTACCATAGTGGCACCTCATCTAGTATCCTCTATCATAGTGACACCTCATCTAGTATCCTCTATCATAGTGGCACCTCATCTAGTATCCTCTATCATAGTGACACCTCATCTAGTATCCTCTACCATAGTGACACCTCATCTAGTGTCCTCTACCATAGTGACACCTCATCTAGTGTCCTCTACCATAGTGACACCTCATCTAGTATCCTCTACCATAGTGACACCTCATCTAGTATCCTCTACCATAGTGGCACCTCATCTAGTATCCTCTATCATAGTGACTAGTATCCTCATCTAGTATATCTCTATCATAGTGGCACCTCATCTAGTATCCTCTATCATAGTGGCACCTCATCTAGTATCCTCTATCATAGTGGCACCTCATCTAGTATCCTCTATCATAGTGGCACCTCATCTAGTATCCTCTATCATAGTGACACCTCATCTAGTGTCGTTTACCATAGTGACACCTCATCTAGTGTCCTCTACCATAGTGACACCTCATCTAGTATCCTCTACCACAGTGGCACCTCATCCAGTATCCTCCACCTCATCTAGTGTCCTCGAACCATAGTGGCACCTCATCTAGTGTCCTCTACCATAGTGACACCTCATCTAGTATCCTCTACCACAGTGGCACCTCATCTAGTATCCTCTACCACAGTGGCACCTCATCCAGTATCCTCCACCTCATCCAGTGTCCTCCACCATAGTGACACCTCATCTAGTGTCCTCTACCATAGTGACACCTCATCATAGTGTCCTCTACCATAGTGACACCTCATCTAGTGTCCTCTACCATAGTGACACCTCATCTAGTGTCCTCTACCATAGTGACACCTCATCTAGTGTCCTCTACCATAGTGACACCTCATCTAGTATCCTCTACCACAGTGGCACCTCATCCAGTATCCTCCACCTCATCCAGTGTCTTCCACCATAGTGACACCTCATCAGTGTCCTCTACCATAGAGGACCTATGAGGTGGATGAATCATTACTAATCTAGTGTCCTCCACCTCATCTGGTGTCCTCTACCATAGTGGCACCTCATCTAGTGTCCTCTACCATAGTGACACCTCATCTAGTGTCCTCTACCATAGTGGCACCTCATCCAGTGTCCTCTACCATAGTGACACCTCATCTAGTGTCCTCTACCATAGTGGCACCTCATCCAGTATCCTCTACCATAGTGACACCTCATCTAGTGTCCTCTACCATAGAGGCACCTCATCTAGTATCCTCTAACACAGTGACACCTCATCTAGTGTCCTCTACCATAGTGACACCTCATCTAGTATCCTCTACCACAGTGGCACCTCATCCAGTATCCTCCACCTCATCCAGTGTCCTCGAACCATAGTGGCACCTCATCTAGTGTCCTCTACCATAGTGACACCTCATCTAGTGTCCTCTACCATAGTGGCACCTCATCCAGTGTCCTCTACCATAGTGACACCTCATCTAGTGTCCTCTACCATAGTGACACATCATCTAGTGTCCTCTACCATAGTGGCACCTCATCTAGTGTCCTCTACCATAGAGGCACCTCATCTAGTATCCTCTACCACAGTGACACCTCATCCAGTATCCTCTACCATAGTGACACCTCATCCAGTATCCTCTACCATAGTGACACCTCATCTAGTGTCCTCTACCATAGAGGCACCTCATCTAGTATCCTCTACCACAGTGACACCTCATCCAGTATCCTCTACCATAGTGACACCTCATCTAGTGTCCTCTACCATAGTGGCACCTCATCTAGTGTTCTCTACCATAGTGACACCTCATCTAGTGTCCTCTACCACAGTGGCACCTCATCTAGTATCCTCTACCATAGTGGCACCTCATCTAGTGTCCTCTACCATAGTGACACCTCATCTAGTGTCCTCTACCATAGTGGCACCTCATCTAGTGTCCTCTACCATAGAGGCATTACTAATCTAGTAGCCTCTACCACAGTGACTCCTCATCTAGTGTCCTCTACCATAGAGGCACCTCATCTAGTATCCTCTACCACAGTGACTCCTCATCTAGTGTCCTCTACCACAGTGACACCTCATCTAGTATCCTCTACCATAGTGGCACCTCATCTAGTGTCCTCTACCATAGAGGCATTACTAATCTAGTGTCCTCTACCATAGATGCATTACTAATCTAGTATCCTCTACCATAGAGGCATTGCTAATCTAGTGTCCTCTACCATAGAGGCATTACTAATCTAGTGTCCTCTACCATAGAGGCATTGCTAATCTAGTGTCCTCTACCATAGAGGCATTACTAATCTAGTGTCCTCTACCATAGAGGCATTACTAATCTAGTGTCCTCTACCATAGAGGCATTACTAATCTAGTACCCTCTACCATAGAGGCATTACTAATCTCATATCCTCTACCATAGAGGCATTACTAATCTAGTACCCTCTACCATAGAGGCATTACTAATCTAGTGTCCTCTACCATAGAGGCATTACTAATCTAGTATCCTCTACCATAGAGGCACCTCATCTAGTGTCCTCTACCATAGTGGCACCTCATCTAGTGTCCTTTACCATAGAGGCATTACTAATCTAGTGTCCTCTACCATAGTGGCACCTCATCTAGTGTCCTCTACCATAGAGACATTACTAATCTAGTACCCTCTACCATAGAGGCATTACTAATCTCATATCCTCTACCATAGAGGCATTACTAATCTATTACCCTCTACCATAGAGACATTACTAATCTAGTGTCCTCTACCATAGAGGCATTACTAATCTAGTATCCTCTACCATAGTGGCACCTCATCTAGTATCCTCTACCATAGTGGCACCTCATCTAGTATCCTCTATCATAGTGGCACCTCATCTAGTATCCTCTACCATAGAGGCACCTCATCTAGTATCCTCTACCATAGAGGCATTACTAATCTAGTATCCTCTACCATAGTGGCACCTCATCTAGTATCCTCTATCATAGTGACACCTCATCTAGTATCCTCTACCATAGTGGCACCTCATCTAGTATCCTCTATCACAGTGACACCTCATCTAGTGTCCTCTACCATAGTGACACCTCATCTAGTATCCTCTACCACAGTGGCACCTCATCCAGTATCCTCCACCTCATCTAGTGTCCTCGAACCATAGTGGCACCTCATCTAGTATCCTCTATCATAGTGACACCTCATCTAGTATCCTCTACCATAGTGGCACCTCATCTAGTATCCTCTATCATAGTGACACCTCATCTAGTATCCTCTACCATAGTGGCACCTCATCTAGTATCCTCTATCACAGTGACACCTCATCTAGTGTCCTCTACCATAGTGACACCTCATCTAGTATCCTCTACCACAGTGGCACCTCATCAGTATCCTCCACCTCATCTAGTGTCCTCGAACCATAGTGGCACCTCATCTAGTATCCTCTACCATAGTGGCACCTCATCTAGTATCCTCTACCATAGAGGCACCTCATCTAGTGTCCTCTACCTTAGAGGCACCTCATCTAGTATCCTCTACCATAGAGGCATTACTAATCTAGTATCCTCTACCATAGAGGCATTACTAATCTAGTATCCTCTACCATAGTGGCATTACTAATCTAGTATCCTCTATCATAGAGGCATTACTAATCTAGTGTCCTCTACCATAGTGGAAATCCTCATCTAGTGTCCAAAATATTTATTTGTTCATCACTTCTCCATGATGGGGTATTTTGAGACCTTTCTTCATAAGACGTGTTAGTTGACTAAATAGGATAATGAGGAAATAATATCTCTGTCTCTCAGTCAATCAGTCAATCAGTCACTCTTTGTCTTTGTCTTTGTCTCTGTCTCTGTCTCTGTCTCTGTCTCTGTCTCTCTCTCTCTCTCTCTCTCTCTCTCTCTCTCTCTCTCTCTCTCTCTCTCTGTCCCTCTCTCTCTATCTCTGTCCCTCTCTCTCTCTGTCTCTGTCTCTCTCTCTCTCTGCCCTCTCTCTGCCCCTCTCTCTGTCCCTCTCTCTGTTCCCTCTCTGTCCCTCTCTCTGTTCCTCTCTCTGTCCCTCTCTCTGTCCCTCTCTCTGTCCCTCTCTCTCTTCCTCTCTCTGTCCCTCTCTCTGTCCCTCTCTCTGTCCTCTCTCTGCTCCTCTCTCTGTTCCTCTCTCTGTCCCTCTCTCTGTCCCTCTCTCTCTTCCTCTCTCTGTCCCTCTCTCTGTCCCTCTCTCTGTTCCTCTCTCTGTTCCTCTCTCTGTTCCTTTGATTTACAGAAAGCAATATGTTACAGTTTCCTTATTTTCTCCTGCGGGTCGTCGCTCCCTGACTGTAAATCTCTATTAGCAATTTTCCTCCATATGGCTGCATGAAAATGTCATCCTGCAGAGCCTCAGGAAGAGGGTTACAACTGAGAGCTGAGAGAGAGAGAGGATCTGGTTAAATGGAATCTTTTGGGGTTTGGGTTGGTGTGTGTGTGTGTGTGTGTGTTGGGGGGAGGGATTGGTGTGTGTATGTGTGTGTGTGTGTGTGGGGTGTATGGTATGTTGTGTGTGTGTGTGTGTGTGTGTGTGTGTGTGTGTGTGTGTGTGTGTGTGTGTGTGTGTGTGTGTGTGTGTGTGTGTGTGTGTGTGTGCGTGCATGCAAATCGTTGTCTGAGTCATCAGGATCTATAGGACCTGTTTTCCTCTACTGCCACAAAGAAAGTTATAGAAACGTTTATGAAAAGCCCAGAACAAGGATCTGTTTGGTTCTATCTCAGTACATGGACCTGTTTGGTTCTATCTCAGTACATGGATCTGTTTGGTTCTATCTCAGTACATGGACCTGTTTGGTCCTATCTCAGTACCGTGATCTGTTTGGTTCTATCTCAGTACATGGATCTGTTTGGTTCTATCTCAGTACAGGGACCTGTTTGGTTCTATCTCAGTACATGGACCTGTTTGGTTCTATCTCAGTACATGGACCTGTTTGGTTCTACCTCAGTACATGGACCTGTTTGGTTCTATCTCAGTACATGGACCTGTTTGGTTCTATCTCAGTACATGGATCTGTTTGTTCTATCTCAGTACAGGGACCTGTTTGGTTCTATCTCAGTACATGGACCTGTTTGGTTCTATCTCAGTACATGGACCTGTTTGGTTCTATCTCAGTACATGGATCTGTTTGGTTCTATCTCAGTACATGGACCTGTTTGGTTCTATCTCAGTACTAGGATCTGTTTGGTTCTATCTCAGTACAAGGACCTGTTTGGTTCTATCTCAGTACAAGGATCTGTTTGGTTCTATCTCATTACTAGGACTTGTTTGCTTCTATCTCAGTACAAGGATCTGTTTGCTTCTATCTCAGTACAAGGACCTGTTTGGTTCTATCTCATTACTAGGACCTGTTTGGTTCTATCAGGTTCTATCTCAGTTCAAGGATCTGTTTGGTTCTCATTACTAGGACCTTTTTGGTTCTATCTCAGTACAAGGATCTGTTTGGTTCTATCTCAGTACAGGGATCTGTTTGGTTCCATCTCAGTACAAGGACCTGTTTGGTTCTATCTCAGTACCGTGATCTGTTTGGTTCTATCTCAGTACAGGGATCTGTTTGGTTCCCGCTCAGTACAGGGATCTGTTTGGTTCCCGCTCAGCCCAGTCAAAACTGTTCGCTGCTCTGGCCCCCCAATGGTGGAACAAACTCCCTCACGACGCCAGGACAGCGGAGTCAATCACCACCTTCCGGAGACACCTGAAACCCCACCTCTTCAAGGAATACCTAGGATAGGATAAGTAATCCTTCTCACCCCCCCCCCCCTTAATGATTTAGATGCGATGCACTATTGTAAAGTGGCTGTTCCACTGGATGTCAGAAGGTGAATTCACCAATTTGTAAGTCGCTCTGGATAAGAGCGTCTGCTAAATGACTTAAATGTAATGTAAATGTATCTCAGTACAAGGACCTGTTTGGTTCTATCTCAGTACCGTGATCTGTTTGGTTCTAGCCCAACACAAGGACACGTGGTGTGCGTTCGTACATTTCCCCCAGAACGTCAGAGGGCTCCCTGTGCCGTTCATAAATTCAGAACGTTTCCCTCTCGGAATGAGGGAGGGATGGAGGTAAGGAGAGAGAGAGAGAGAGAGAGAGAGAGAGAGAGAGATGTGTTGATGGTATCCTCATGGTATCCTCAATGAAATGATCAAATATACAGAAAACACTAAACAAACAACAATACAAAGCATTATCTATCCAAAATGGAGATGTTTGGGTAAATAACATCTCCAATCTTTTTGGCTCTATAACAAAGAATAAAGAGCAAAAACATATACATGATGAAATACAAATCTTGTAATCAACTATTAAAGACTACCAGAACCCACTGGATTCTCCAATTACATTGAATGAGTTACAGGACAAAATAAAAACTCTCCAACCCAAAAGGCCTGTGGAGTTGATGGTATCCTCAATGAAATGATCAAATTTATAGACAACAAATTCTAATTGGCTATACTAAAACTCTTTAATAACATCATCCTTAGCTCTGGCATCTTCCCCAATATTTGGAACCAAGGACTGATCACCCCAATCCACAAAAGTGGAGACACATTTGACCCCAATAACTACAACAGTAACCTTGGGAAAATCCTCTGCATTATCATTAACAGCAGACTCGTACGTTTCCTCAATGAAAACAATGTACTGAGCAAATGTCAAATTGGCTTTTTACCAAATTACCGTACAACAGACCATGTATTCACCCTGCACACCCTAATTGACAACCAAACAAACCAAAACAAAGGCAAAGTCTTCTCATGCTTTGTTAATTTCGACTCAATTTGGCATGAGGGTCTGCTATACAAACTGATGGAAAGTGGTGTTTGGGGGTAAAACATACGACATTATAAAATCCATGTACACAAACAACAAGTGTGCGGTTAAAATTGGCAAAAAACACACACATTTTGTCACTTAGGGTCGTGGAGTGAGACAAGGATGCAGCTTAAGCCCCACCCTCTTAAACATATATATCAACGAATTGGCGCGGGCACTAGAAAGGTCTGCAGCACCCGGCCTCACCCTACTAGAATCCGAAGTCAAATGTCTGCTGTTTGCTGATGATCTGGTGCTTCTGTCACCAACCAAGGAGGGCCTACAGCAGCACCTAGATCTTATGCACAGATTCTGTCAGACCTGGGCCCTGACAGTAAATCTCAGTAAGATCAAAATAATGGTGTTCCAAAAAAGGTCCAGTCACCAGGACCACAAATACAAATTCCATCTAGACACTGTTCCTAGAGCACACAAAAAACTATACATACCTTGGCCTAAACATCAGCACCACAGGTAACTTCCACAAAGCTGTGAACGATCTGAGAGACAAGGCAAGAAGGGCATTCTATGCCATCAAAAGGAACATAAATATCAACATACCAATTAGGATCTGGCTAAAAATACTTGAATCAGTCATAGAGCCCATTGCCCTTTATGGTTGTGAGGTCTGGGGTCCACTCACCAACCAAGACGTCACAAAATGGGACAAACACCAAATTGAGACTCTGCATGCAGAATTCTGCAAAAATATCCTCCGTGTACAATGTAGAACACCAAATAATGCATTCAGAGCAGAATTAGGCCGATACCCACTAATTATCAAAATCCAGAAAAGAGCCGTTAAATTCTATAACCACCTAAAAGGAAGTGATTCCCAAACCTTCCATTACAAAGCCATAACCTACAGAGAGATGAACCTGGAGAAGCAAGCTGGTCCTGGGGCTCTGTTCACAAACACACCCTACAGAGCCCCAGGACAGCAGCACAATTAGACCCAACCAAATCATGAGAAAACAAAAAGATAATTACTTGACACATTGGAAAGAATTAACAAAAAAACAGAGCAAACTAGAATGCTATTTGGCCCTACACAGAGAGTACACAGCGGCAGAATACCTGACCACTGTGACTGACCCAAAATGAAGGAAAGCTTTGACTATGTACAGACTCAGCGAGCATAGCCTTGCTATTGAGAAAGGCCGCTGTAGGCAGACATGGCTCTCAAGAGAAGACAGGCTATGTGCACACTGCCCTCAAAATGAGGTGGAAACTGAGCTGCACTTCCTAACCTCCTGCCCAATGTATGACCATATTAGAGAGACATATTTCCCTCAGATTACATAGATCCACAAAGAATTCGAAAACAAATCCAATTTTGATAAACTCCCATATCTACTGGTTGAAATTCCACAGTGTGCATCACAGCAGCAAGATTTGTGACCTGTTGCCCTGAGAAAAGAGCAACCAGTGAAGAACAAACACCATCGTAAATACAACCTATATTTATGCTTATTTATTTTATCTTGTGTCCTTTAACCATTTGTACATTGTTCAAACACTGTATATATATTATATGACAATTGTACTGTCTTTACTGTTTTGAAACTTCTGTATGTGTAATGTTTACTGTTCAT
The DNA here is from genome assembly GCF_036934945.1 of Oncorhynchus masou masou. Taxonomy (NCBI): domain Eukaryota; kingdom Metazoa; phylum Chordata; class Actinopteri; order Salmoniformes; family Salmonidae; genus Oncorhynchus; species Oncorhynchus masou. Next base: position 13,484,265 of record NC_088235.1, read on the forward strand.
TTTTCTTGTTTATTTCACTTTATATATTCACTTTATATATTATCTACCTCACTTGCTTTGGCAATGTTAATACATGTTTCCCATGCCAATAAAGCCCTTGAAATGAATTGAATTGAGAGAGAGAGAAGAGAGAGAAGAGAGAGAGAGAGAGAGAGAGAGAGACAGAGAGAGAGAGAGACAGAGAGAGAGACAGAGAGAGAGTGGGACAGAGAGAGAGAGACAGAGAGAGAGAGAGAGAGAGAGAGAGAGAGACAGAGAGGCAGAGTGAGAGAGACAGAGAGAGACAGAGAGAGACAGAGAGAGAGAGACAGAGAGAGAGACATAGAGAGAGACAGAGAGAGAGAGAGAGAGACAGAGAGAGAGAGCCAGAGAGAGACAGAGAGAGACAGAGAGAGAGAGAGAGAGAGAGAGAGAGAGAGAGCCAGAGAGAGACAGAGAGAGAGACAGAGAGAGAGAGAGAGAGAGAGAGAGACAGAGAGAGAGACAGAGAGAGAGACAGAGAGAGAGAGACAGAGAGAGACAGAGAGAGAGAGAGAGACAGAGAGAGAGGGAGAGACAGAGAGAGACAGAGAGAGAGAGACAGGAGAGACAGAGAGAGAGAGACAGAGAGAGAGAGAGAAAGGAGAGAGAGAGCGGCAAGGGACAGAGAGAGACAGAGAGAGAGAGAGAGAGAGAGAGAGACAGAGAGAGAGAGAGAGAGAGAGAGAGAGAGAGACAGAGAGAGAGACAGAGAGAGAGAGAGAGAGAGAGAGAGAGAGAGACAGAGAGAGACAGAGAGAGACAGAGAGAGAGAGAGAGACAGAGAGAGAGAGAGAGAGAGAGACAGAGAGAGAGAGACAGAGAGAGAGATAGAGAAGGGGGGGAGAGAGAGACAGAGAGAGAGAGAGAGAGAGAGAGAGAGAGAGATAGAGAGAGAGAGAGAGGGAGAAGAGTCCCCTAAGCAAGCTGGTCCTGGGGCTCTGTTCACAAACACACCCTACAGAGCCCCATGACAGCAGCACAATTAGACCCAACCAAATCATGAGAAAACAAAAAGATAATTACTTGACACATTGGAAAGAATTAACAAAAAAACAGAGCAAACTAGAATGCTATTTGGCCCTACACAGAGAGTACACAGCGGCAGAATACCTGACCACTGTGACTGACCCAAAATTAAGGAAAGCTTTGACTATGTACAGACTTGAGCATAGCCTTGCTATTGAGAAAGGCCGCCGTAGGCAGACATGGCTCTCAAGAGAAGACAGGCTATGTGCTCACTGCCCACAAAATGAGGTGGAAACTGAGCTGCACTTCCTAACCTCCTGCCCAATGTATGACCATATTAGAGAGACATATTTCCCTCAGATTACACAGATCCACAAAGAATTCGAAAACAAATCCAATTTTGAAAAACTCCCATATCTACTGGGTGAAATTCCACAGTGTGCCATCAGAGCAGCAAGATTTGTGACCTGTTGCCACGAGAAAAGGGCAACCAGTGAAGAACACGCACCATTGTAAATACAACACATATCTATGCTTATTTATTTTATCTTGTGTCCTTTACCATTTGCACATTGTAAAAACACTGTATATATATATAAT
>NC_088235.1:13490851-13495851 GCF_036934945.1 Oncorhynchus masou masou
AGCCTGCTCTTAGTGCCAGATGGACAGGGTTTGTTTTAGCCTGCTCTTAGAGCCAGATGGACAGGGTTTGTTTTAGTCTGCTCTTAGTGCCAGATGGACCGGGTTTGTTTTAGCCTGCAAGGAGTGCCAGATGAATGGGGTGTGTACTTTTTTCTAGTGATTCCATTCCAACAGGCAAGATCAATCAAGCCCAGATGAAGTATTTGAAATGATTTCAAATACTATTTGAAACCAGGTCTGATAGACATCCCATAATGCCCACAAGGAACATAAAGGATGTGACTTTGAAAACAAGGGCTAAAAGAGAGAACAAAGTAATGTTTGAAAGAAAGAGTATTTCCATCCTAACATGTGACCATCAAAAGATTCCGCAGGCGTGAGAAGAGAAAACAGAGACAGTGAGTAAAGACATTTACAATAAAGGGAACTTAAGTCAATTTGATACGATAGAGAGAGAGAGGAGAGAGAGAGAGAGAGAGTCTGAGAGAGATCCCATAATGCCCAGAGGGAGATCAAGGAATGACAGGAGAGAGAGAGAGAGGAGAGAAGAGAGAGACAGAGGAAGTTTGAAAGAGAGAGGGAATGAGAGTGAGAGAGAAAAGAGAGGAGAGGGAGAGAGAGAGAAAGAGAGACAGTGAGAGAGAGAGGGAGAGAGGGAATGAGAGGAGAGAGAGAGAGAGAGAGAGGGAGAGAGGGAATGAGAGGAGAGAGAGAGAGGGGGAGAGAGGGAATGAGAGGAGAGAGAGAGAGAGAGAGAGTGGGAGAGAGGGAATGAGAGGAGAGAGAGAGAGAGGGAATGTGAGGAGAGAGAGAGGGAATGAGAGAGAGAGAGAGGGAATGAGAGAGAGAGAGAGAGAGAGAGAGGGGGGGAGAGAGGGAATGAGAGGAGAGAGAGACAGGGAATGAGAGGAGAGAGAGAGGGAATGAGAGGAGAGAGAGAGAGAGAGAGGAGAGAGAGAGAGAAGAGAGAGAGAGAGAGAGAGAGAGAGAGAGAGTGAGAGATAGAGGAGAAAGACAGAGAAAGTATAGGAGGGTCCCAAAAGCTGCTGTTAACCATGTGTTTCCTGGTATATTTTGGGCTCCCAAGTGGAGCAGCAGTGTAAGGCACTGCATCTCAGTGCTAGAGGCACCACTACAGACCTAGGTTAGATCCCGGGCTGTGGCTCAACCAGCGGTGATCGTGAGTCCCATAAGGCGGCACACATTTGGCCCAGCATGGTCCGGGTTAGGGGAGGGTGTGGCCGGGGTAGGCCATCATTGTAAAATAAGAATTAGTTCTTAACTGACTTGCCTATTTACATTTTTTTTTTTTAATGTAAATTAATATTGAATGTAAATAGATAAAAAGATGACATTCCACAGATGTGGAGAATCTGAAGATCATAGATTCTGAATTTCAAACACGCTACATCCTGGTTTCTTTAACATTACATTTTTAATAGATTTTCTCTGGTTGTGGAAAATAAATTATGCTTGATAGGTCATTTCGTAATTACATACAGTACATCTATTCTGTAGATACTGTCAAGTCCTTAATTAATGACACCCTTGATAAATATGAGATAAAAAAGACTGTATAAAATAAACAAAACAAATATTGAGATATATTTATATGATCCTAAACTTCCTAAACATCGGCAAATTATATTACAAATTATATTGCTTTACACAAATACAATTTCTCAGACAAACAGATTTTTTTAAACAAGTAAAAATACAACATTTGTAAAAGAAAGGGTTAAAAATGATTGCGAGGACAATGACACTGAGCCTTTTTCTAAAATGTTTTGAATGAGATTGGAGAACACATTGGGAGGTATTGAAGAACATTCCTCCATACAGAGTCTGTCCACATCCTTGACATCCTTCATGCTCTTATGGACTTCCTTCTCCAATTCAAGCCACAGGTTTTCAATGTGGTCTAAGTCTGGAGACGGAGATGGCCATTGCAAAATGTTGATTTTTGTGGTCAATTAACCATTTCTTTGTGGATTTTGATAAGTGCGTGGGGTTATCGTCTTGCTGGAAGATCCACTTGCGGCCAAGTGTCTGCCTCCTGGCAGAGGCAACTGGGTTTTGGGCTAAAATGTCCTGGTTCTGGGTAAAATTCATGATGCTGTTGACCAAAGGCTCCAGGACCCAGTGGAAGCTGAATAGCTCCATAACATCAAAGATCCTTCCAGCATATTTCAGGTATTAGTTACTTTTCTGCATGTGCTTCTGTTTTTCAACGCCAAACCCCACCACTGCTCGGCGTGGCCGAAGAGCTTTTCATCTTACCTGACCGTACCTCCGGTTCCAAACCAAGGGCCAATGCCAAAAAGAAAGGAGGACCAAGGCCCTCTTCATATAATTATTTAAAGGGCCAATGCCAAAAAGAAAGGAGGACCAAGGCCCTCTTCATATCATTAATTAAAGGGCCAATGCCAAAAAGAAAGGAGGACCAAGGCCCTCTTCATATAATTAATTAAAGGGCCAATGCCAAAAAGAAAGGAGGACCAAGGCCCTCTTCATATAATTAATTAAAGGGCCAATGCCAAAAAGAAAGGAGGACCAAGGCCCTCTTCATATAATTAATTAAAGGACCAATGCCGTTTAGCAACTCCAGGAGGTGCTACGAGGACATGAACATAGATCTATTTACCCACTTACACCAGTGGTCCACACCACTATTTGGATAATTTATTTCATAGTATATGTTGCTCGTCTTTATCAAGGGAGCCAATAATGATGGACCTGATTGTATGTAGTGACGATGGACTACCGGTTTTAAGATGTAGCTGTCTGGAATTGATACCAGGTCCCTTGTTATGTTAGCAACAATATTGTACTATTACAACACCTTAGCAACCACCCCCCCCCTCTGCAGCTCTCACTTCCCCCTTTCTCACCCTCTCTTCCTGGTTATGTTCCTGGTTATGTTCACATGGCCTTATCTTTCTGTCAGACATCTTTTATTTTATTAGCTGTTGTTTAAACCGTGCTGAGCTACTTGCTGCGTTGGGAAGTCCGCACTGTGGACATTTCTCACTCTCGCCGTGGGAACAGCGTCTATATTGACTAACTGACTATGTCCCAAATGGCACCCTGAACAAGGGCCCATGGTAGTGCACTATAGGGACCAGAGTGTAGTTTGGGACACACACACTGATAGCAGGCAGGCTGTAATAAGGAAGTGTTTTACCACATCAACAGGCAGGGGGCTGTCCCAGGATGCAACAAGGAAGTGTTATACCAGATCAACAGACAGGGGCTGTCCCAGGATGCAATAAGGAAGTGTTTTACCAGATCAACAGACAGGGGGCTGTCCCAGGATGCAACAAGGAAGTGTTTTACCACATCAACAGACAGGGGGCTGTCCCAGAATGCAACAAGGAAGTGTTTTACCAGATCAACAGACAGGGGGCTGTCCCAGGATGCAACAAGGAAGTGTTTTACCACATCAACAGACAGGGGGCTGTCCCAGGATGCAACAAGGAAGTTTTTACTACATCAACAGACAGGGGGCTGTCCCAGGATGCAACAAGGAAGTGTTTTACAAGACCATTAGACAGGGTCTGAGTTCCAATAGGCACCCTATTGACTTGATAGTACGTCACTACAGACCCCGGTTCGTTCCCAGGCCGTGTCACAGCCGGACGTGATCGGGAGTCCCATAGGCGGGGTACAATTGGTCCAGCCGCGTCCGGGTTTGGGGAGAGTTTGGCCGGGTGGAATAGGGTGGCATGTGGGACTCAGCCAGGGTCAGGCTAGAGAGGTACAGATACTGTACCCTGGTAGACAGAGTCACAGTAGAGGTACATATACTGTAACATGGCTGGCAGAGTCACAGTAGAGGTAAATATATTGTAACATGGTAGACAGAGTCACAGTAGAGGTACATATACTGTAACATGGCTGGCAGAGTCACAGTAGAGGTAAATATATTGTAACATGGTAGACAGAGTCACAATAGAGGTAAATATACTGTAACATGGCTGGCAGAGTCACAGTAGAGGTAAATATATTGTAACATGGTAGACAGAGTCACAGTAGAGGTACATATACTGTAACATGGCTGGCAGAGTCACAGTAGAGGTAAATATACTGTAACATGGCTGACAGAGTCACAATAGAGGTAAATATACTGTAACATGGCTGGCAGAGTCACAGTAGAGGTAAATATACTGTAACATGGTAGACAGAGTCACAGTAGAGGTAAATATACTGACACTCTAAATTGAGCTTTGGTGCTTCCTGTTTCCATTGATCATGTTTCTTCAACTTGATTGGAGTCCACCTGTGGCAAATTCAATTGATTGGACATTATTTGGAAAGGCAAACACCTGTTTATATAAGGTCCCACAGTTGACAGTGAATGTCAGAACAAAAACCAAGCCATGAGGTAGAAGGAATTGTCATTAGAGCTCCGAGACAGGATTGTGTCGAGGCACAGATCTGGGGAAGGGCACCAAAAAATTCCTGCAATATTGAAAGTCACCAAGAACACAGTGGCCTCGATCATTCTGAAGTGGAAGAAGTTTGGAACCACCAAGACTCTTCTTAGAGCTGGCCGCCCGGCCAAACTGAGCAATTGGGAGAGAAGGGCCTTGGTCAGGGAGGTGACCAAGAATCTGATGGGTTCTGGGAGAATAGTCAGGATCGAGGGAAAGATTAACGGAGCAAAGTAAAGAGAGAACCTTTAATAAAAACTGCTCCATCGCACTCAAGACCTCTGACTGGGGTGAAGGTTCACCTTCCAACAGGACAACAACCCTCAGCACACAGCCAAGACAACACAGTAGTGGCTTTGGGACAAGTCTCTGAATGTCCTGGAAAAAACTAACAATTTCATCCATTTTAGAATATGGCTGTAACGTCACAAAATGTGGAAAAGGTCAAGGGGTCCGAATACTTTCTGAACCCACTGTACTGTTGATTTTGTGCTGCTTGTCCTCCTGACGGTCACATCTCGCTTTTAAATTGTTGATATCAGTTCTAGGTAGTGTATTTCCAAGCAT
>NC_088235.1:13498351-13515851 GCF_036934945.1 Oncorhynchus masou masou
GACACTGTGGAATAGGACACTGGGGGGGACTTAGGACACTCATACTGTAGGACATTAATGGTAGGACACTGTGGGGACTGGGGAAGTCAGGACACTCATGGGGTACAGTCATTAATGACACTGGAGGTAGGACATACTGTAGGACATTAATGGACTGGGGACCTCATGACACTCATACTGTACAGTCATTAATGGACTGGAGACCTCATGACCTCATACTGTACAGGTCATTAATGGACTGGGGAGTGACCTCATACTGTACAGTCATTAATGGACTGGAGACCTCATGACCTCACACTGTACAGTCATTAATGAACTGGAGACTTCATGACCTCATACTGTACAGTCATTAATGGACTGGAGACCTCATGACACTCATAGTACAGTCATTAATGGACTGGAGAGTCAGGACACTGTACAGTCATTAATGGACTGAGACGTCATGACACTCATACTGTACAGTCATTAATGAACTAGGACACTCATGACCTCATACTGGGAGTCATTAATGGACTGGAGCACACTGTCAGTGACACTCATACTGTACAGTCATTAATGGACTGGAGCACACTGTCAGGACACTCATACTGTACAGTCATTGGGGATGAACTGTACAGTAATGACACTCATGACCTCATACTGTACAGTCATTAATGGACTGGAGACCTCATGACCTCATACTGTACAGTCATTAATCACTCCATGACCTCATACTGCCCAGTCATTAATGAACTGGAGACCCATGACCTCATACTGTACAGTCATTAATGGACTGGAGACCTCATGACCTCATACTGTACAGTCATTAATGAACTGGAGACTCCATGACCTCATACTGTACAGTCATTAATGAACTGGAGACTCCATGACCTCATACTGTACAGTCATTAATGAACTGGAGACCTCATGACCTCATACTGTACAGTCATTAATGAACTGGAGACCTCATGACCTCATACTGTACAGTCATTAATGGACTGGAGACTCCATGACCTCATACTGTACAGTCAATGGACTGGAGACCTCATGACCTCATACTGTACAGTCATTAATGGACTGGAGACCCATGACCTCATACTGTACAGTCATTAATGGACTGGAGACCTCATGACCTCATACTGTACAGTCATTAATGGACTGGAGACCTCATGACCTCATACTGTACAGTCATTAATGGACTGGAGACCTCATGACCTCATACTGTACAGTCATTAATGGACTGTAGACTCCATGACCTCATACTCCAGAGTGGCGCAGCGGTCTAAGGCACATCATCTCAGTGCCAGCGGCGACACTACAGTCCCCGGTTCAAATCCAAGCTGAATCACATCTTGCTATGATTGGGAGTCCCACAACTGGCCCAGTCGTCTGGGTTTGACCGGGGTATGCTGTCATTGTAAATAAGAATTTGTTCCTAACTGATTTGTCTCGTTAAATTAAGCTTAAATACTGTACAGTCAATGGACTGGAGACCTCAGCCTGTGGCAGAGATTGGGGTTTACTCATGGAGTAGTGTAGTTATGACTCATGGTACTCATGGTATATTTTAAACTGGGTGGTTTGATCACTGAATGCTGATTGGCTGACACCCGTGGTATATTTAGGCAATAAGGCACGAAGGGGTGTGGGATATGGCCAACACAACTCGGCTAATGGCTGTTCTTAAGCACGACACAACGCGGAGTGCCTGGACACAGCCCTTAGCCGTGATATATTGGCAACATACCACAAACCCCTGAGGTGCCTTGTTGCTGTTATAAACTGGTTACCAACGGAATTAGAGCAGTGAAAATACATGTTTCGTCATTCTCGTGGTATACGGTCTTATATACCACGGCTGTCAGCCAATCAGCATTCAGGGCTCGAAACACCCAGTTGAAAATAGACCGTATACCATGAATGATACAGTAGTAATGAGTCATGGGTTATCATACTGTAGTTACGTAATGAATGATACAGTAGTAATGAGTTATGTGTTATCATACTGTAGTTACGTAATGAATGATACAGTAGTAATGAGTTATGGGATATCATACTGTAGTTACATAATGAATGATACAGTAGTAATGAGTTATGGGTTATCATACTGTAGTTACATAATGAATGATACAGTGGTAATGAGTTATGGGTTATCATACTGTAGTTACATAATGAATGATACAGTAGTAATGAGTTATGGGTTATCATACTGTAGTTACATAATGAATGATACAGTAGTAATGAGTTATGGGTTATCATACTGTAGTTACATAATGAATGATACAGTAGTAAATATGGGTTATCATATAGTTATATAATGAATGATACAGTAGTCATGAGTTATGTGTTATTACACTGTAGTTACATAATGAATGATACAGTAGTAATGAGTTATGGGTTATCATACTGTAGTTACATAATGAATGATACAGTAGTAATGAGTTATGTGTTATCATACTGTAGTTACATAATGAATGATACAGTGGTAATGAGTTATGGGTTATCATACTGTAGTTACATAATGAATGATACAGTAGTAATGAGTTATGTGTTATCATACTGTAGTTACATAATGAATGATACAGTAGTAATGAGTTATGGGTTATCATACTGTAGTTATATAATGAATGATACAGTAGTCATGAGTTATGTGTTATTACACTGTAGTTACATAATGAATGATACAGTAGTAATGAGTTATGGGTTATCATACTGTAGTTACATAATGAATGATACAGTAGTAATGAGTTATGTGTTATCATACTGTAGTTACATAATGAATGATACAGTGGTAATGAGTTATGGGTTATCATACTGTAGTTACATAATGAATGATACAGTAGTAATGAGTTATGTGTTATCATACTGTAGTTACATAATGAATGATACAGTAGTAATGAGTTATGTGTTATCATACTGTAGTTACATAATGAATGATACAGTAGTAATGAGTTATGGGTTATTACACTGTAGTTACATAATGAATGATACAGTAGTAATGAGTTATGGGTTATCATACTGTAGTTACATAATGAATGATACAGTAGTAATGAGTTATGGGTTATTACACTGTAGTTACATAATGAATGATACAGTAGTAATGACACTCTAAAGTACAAAAAGATACATACTAAAAGAAGGGAAGAGTGAATGACATGAAGAACAAGGAGAGTCGACCGTTACTCGCCAGATGTAGAGAGGCCTTCCACCACGGCTGAATGTCAAGCCATCTATTCCTCTGTAACAAGAAGAATTGACTGAGACAGTCCAAACACACCTCATCTCTGTGTCTCATCCTGTTCTGAAGTAAACAAGAGGTCTATTTTACCACCAATATAATTCTGATTCAATCACCTGGTTAATCTCAGACTTCTGGCCGACTAGTAAATCTCAAGCTCTGCTCTTCTCTAATTGATACACACGCACGCACGCACGCACGCACACACACACACACACACACACACACACACACACACACACACACACACAAACACACATGCTTACACACACACGCACGCACGCACACACACACACACACACACACACACACACACACACACACACACACACACACACACACATGCTTACACACACACGCACGCACGCACACACACACACACACATGCTTACACACGCACGCACGCACGCACACACACACACACACACACACACACACACACACACACACATGCTTACACACACACGCATGCACGCACACACACACGCACGCACGCACGCACGCACGCACGCACACACACACACACACACACACACACACACACACACACACACACACACACACACACCTCCATCAGCACTGACGTAATTCTATTACAAAATCAAAGTCTGTCATTGGGATGCTGTTTCCGCAGGCCCAGGCAATATATCCATCTTCCATCCGGAGGAGAGGAGAGAGGGAGTGAGTTATCCCAGGCAATATATCCATCTTCCATCTTCCATCCGGAGGAGTGGAGAGAGGGATGAAGGAAGTGAACAGCCCGGCCAGAGAGTGAGTTATCCCAGGCAATATATCCATCTTCCATCCGGAGGACAGGAGAGAGGGAGTGAGTTATCCCAGGCAATATATCCATCTTCCATCCGGAGGACAGGAGAGAGGGAGTGAGTTATCCCAGGCAATATATCCATCTTCCATCTTCCATCCGGAGGACAGGAGAGAGGGATGAAGGCCCGGCCAGAGAGTGAGTTATCCCAGGCAATATATCCATCTTCCATCTTCCATCCGGAGGAGAGGAGAGAGGGATGAAGGCCCGGCCAGAGAGTGAGTTATCCCAGGCAATATATCCATCTTCCATCTTCCATCCGGAGGAGAGGAGAGAGGGATGAAGGCCCGGTCAGAGAGTGAGTTATCCCAGGCAATATATCCATCTTCCATCTTCCATCCGGAGGAGGAGAGAGAGAGGGATGAAGGCCCGGCCAGAGAGTGAGTTATCCCAGGCAATATATCCATCTTCCATCTTCCATCCAGAGAGTGAGTTATCCCAGGCAATATATCCATCTTCCATCTTCCATCCGGAGGGAGGAGAGAGGATGAAGGAAGTGAACAGCCCGGCCAGAGAGTGAGTTATCCCAGGCAATATATCCATCTTCCATCTTCCATCCGGAGGAGAGAGGGATGAAGGCCCGGCCAGAGAGTGAGTTATCCCAGGCAATATATCCATCTTCCATCTTCCATCCGGAGGAGAGGAGAGAGGGATGAAGGAAGTGAACAGCCCGGCCAGAGAGTGAGTTATCCCAGGCAATATATCCATCTTCCATCTTCCATCCGGAGGAGAGGAGAGAGGGATGAAGGCCCGGCCAGAGAGTGAGTTATCCCAGGCAATATATCCATCTTCCATCTTCCATCCGGAGGAGAGGAGAGAGGGATGAAGGAAGTGAACAGCCCGGCCAGAGAGAGGCAATATATCCATCTTCCATCTTCCATGAGTTAGCCCCCAGGTTATCCCAGGCAATATATCCATCTTCCATCTTCCATCCGGAGGGAGAGAGGATGAAGGATGAAGGCCCGGCCAGAGAGTGAGTTATCCCAGGCAATATATCCATCTTCCATCTTCCATCCGGAGGAGAGGAGAGAGAGAGTGAGTTATCCCAGGCAATATATCCATCTTCCATCCTTCCATCCGGAGGAGAGGAGAGAGGGATGAAGGAAGTGAACAGCCCGGCCAGAGAGTGAGTTATCCCAGGCAATACATCCATCTTCCATCTTCCATCCGGAGGACAGGAGAGAGGGATGAAGGCCCGGCCAGAGAGTGAGTTATCCCAGGCAATATATCCATCTTCCATCTTCCATCCGGAGGAGAGGAGAGAGGGATGAAGGCCCGGCCAGAGAGTGAGTTATCCCAGGCAATATATCCATCTTCCATCCTCCATCCGGAGGAGAGGAGAGAGGGATGAAGGCCCGGCCAGAGAGTGAGTTATCCCAGGCAATATATCCATCTTCCATCTTCCATCCGGAGGAGAGGAGAGAGGGATGAAGGCCCGGCCAGAGAGTGAGTTATCCCAGGCAATATATCCATCTTCCATCCTCCATCCGGAGGAGAGGAGAGAGGGATGAAGGCCCGGCCAGAGAGTGAGTTATCCCAGGCAATATATCCATCTTCCATCTTCCATCCGGAGGAGAGGAGAGAGGGATGAAGGAGGTGAACAGCCCGGCCAGAGAGTGAGTTAGCCCAGGCAATATATCCATCTTCCATCCTCCATCCGGAGGAGAGGAGAGAGGGATGAAGGCCCGGCCAGAGAGTGAGTTATCCCAGGCAATATATCCATCTTCCATCTTCCATCCGGAGGAGAGGAGAGAGGGATGAAGGAGGTGAACAGCCCGGCCAGAGAGTGAGTTAGCCCAGGCAATATATCCATCTTCCATCCTCCATCCGGAGGAGAGGAGAGAGGGATGAAGGCCCGGCCAGAGAGTGAGTTATCCCAGGCAATATATCCATCTTCCATCTTCCATCCGGAGGAGAGGAGAGAGGGATGAAGGCCCGGCCAGAGAGTGAGTTATCCCAGGCAATATATCCATCTTCCATCCTCCATCCGGAGGAGAGGAGAGAGGGATGAAGGCCCGGCCAGAGAGTGAGTTATCCCAGGCAATATATCCATCTTCCATCTTCCATCCGGAGGAGAGGAGAGAGAGAGTGAGTTATCCCAGGCAATATATCCATCTTCCATCCTTCCATCCGGAGGAGTGGAGAGAGGGATGAAGGCCCGGCCAGAGAGTGAGTTATCCCAGGCAATATATCCATCTTCCATCTTCCATCCGGAGGAGAGGAGAGAGGGATGAAGGAGGTGAACAGCCCGGCCAGAGAGTGAGTTATCCCAGGCAATATATCCATCTTCCATCTTCCATCCGGAGGAGAGGAGAGAGGGATGAAGGAAGTGAACAGCCCGGCCAGAGAGTGAGTTATCCCAGGCAATATATCCATCTTCCATCTTCCATCCGGAGGACAGGAGAGAGGGATGAAGGAAGTGAACAGCCCGGCCAGAGAGTGAGTTATCCCAGGCTGGGCTTGAGGCTGTGTTGTGTTGCCGTCTGGGCAGACTACTTCAGGGGTTTACTCCATGCGGACTTCTTTATCTGGTTAAGTTACAGGCCGTTACTGCAGGGGGAACGGAGGGTGCTGGAGGTGTTCCTCCTCAGAATGGTACAGGAGTTCTCCTGACTCCACACAGAGAAGGTGGGCTATGGAATGATACAGGAGTTCTCCTGACTCCACACAGAGAAGGTGGGCTATGGAATGGTACAGGAGTTCTCCTGACTCCACACAGAGAAGGTGGGCTATGGAATGATACAGGAGTTCTCCTGACTCCACACAGAGAAGGTGGGCTATGGAATGGTACTGGAGTTCTCCTGACTCCACACAGAGAAGGTGGGCTATGGAATGATACAGGAGTTCTCCTGACTCCACACAGAGAAGGTGGGCTATGGAATGGTACTGGAGTTCTCCTGACTCCACACAGAGAAGGTGGGCTATGGAATGGTACTGGAGTTCTCCTGACTCCACACAGAGAAGGTGGGCTATGGAATGGTACTGGAGTTCTCCTGACTCCACACAGAGAAGGTGGGCTATGGAATGATACAGGAGTTCTCCTGACTCCACACAGAGAAGGTGGGCTATGGAATGGTACAGGAGTTCTCCTGACTCCACACAGAGAAGGTGGGCTATGGAATGGTACTGGAGTTCTCCTGACTCCACACAGAGAAGGTGGGCTATGGAATGATAATAGCTCATTTCCTGGACGACTCTGATTCCTTTGGGAAAACTGTGATAGGTCATTGCGGAGACAGACTGAATGAAATGACTGTGAATGATGTTATAGAATTATAGTACAAGCCTCCCATATTAACTCCTTGATTTGTCCTGACCTGGGTGGTGTTCTACTGCCTGAGGTCCTCTTGGAACTCCGGCTAGCTTAGCCCACACTGTATGTCCACCTGCCAACCAAAATGTCATATATTTTTTATTACACTGTTTCAATGACCTCTCAACAGATTTTACATTTGAATTTGATCTCAAAACTGACTGAAACCAGAGCATCCAGGTAAAATACATGTATTTCCTGGCAAACGCCATCAAACTAGTTAGGGAGAGGCGGGACGCAAATGTCTCAACTGGCCAATGGCAAGGGGAAATGCAGAGCGCCAGATTCAAATAAAATACTATAAAATTCTAACTTTCATTAAATCACACATGTAAGATACTCAATTAAAGCTACACTCATTGTGAATCCAGCCAACATGTCAGATTTTAAAAATGCTTTTCGGCAAAAGCATAAGAAGCTATTATCTGATGATAGCACCAGCAGTAAACAAAGGGTTAGCATATATTCAACCCTGCACAAAATGCTGAAATAAAATATAAAACATGCATTACCTTTGACGAGCTTCTTTTGTTGGCACTCCAATATGTCCCATAAACATCACAATTGGTCATTTTGTTCGATTAATTCCATCCATATATATCCAAAATGTCCATTTATAAAACGCATTTGATCCAGAAAAAACAGCTTACAAAAAACGCAACATCACTACAAAATATTTCAAAAGTTGCCTATAAAACTTTAACAAAATATTTCAAACTACTTTTGTAATACAACTTTAGGTATTTTTAAATCCGGGATTCTATTTATAGCCTCAAGCTCATTAGCATAACGCAACGTTAACTATTCATGAAAATCGCAAATGAAATTAAATAAATATATTTGCTCTCAAGCTTAGACTTTTGTTAACAACACTGTCATCTCAGATTTTCAAAATATGCTTTTCAACCATAGCTAAACAAGCATTTGTGTAAGAGTGTTGATAGCTAGGATAGCTATAAGCCTAGAATTCAGCCAGCAACATTTTCACAAAAACAAGAAAATCATTCAAATAAAATCATTTACCTTTGAAGATCTTCAGATGTTTTCAATGAGGAGACTCTCAGTTAGATAGCAAATGTTCAGTTTTTCAAAAAAATATTATTTGTGTAGGACAAATCGCTCCGTTTTGTTCATGTTTGCCTATGAAAAAAAACTGTATCCAGTTAGAGCCTCAAGCTCATTGGCATAACGTAACGTTAACTATTTATGAAAATCGCAAATGAAATGAAATGAATGTGCTAGCTCTCAAGCTTAGCCTTTTCTTAACAACACTGTCATCTCAGATTTTCAAAATATGCTTTTGAACCATAGCAAAACAAGCATTTGTGATAGCTAGCGTAGCATTTAGCGGGCAACATTTGCACAAAAACCAGAAAAGGATTCAAATAAAATCATTTACCTTTGAAGAACTTCGGATGTTTTCAATGAGGAGACTCAGTTACATAACAAATGTTCAGTTTTTCCTGAAAGATTCTTTGTGTAGGAGAAATCGCTCCGTTTTGTACATCACGTTTGGGTACCAAAAAAAAACGAAAATTCAGTCATCAAAACGGCAAACTGTTTTCCAAATTAACTCCATAATATCGACTGAAACACGGCAAACGCTGTTTAGAATCAATCCTCAATGTGTTTTTCACATATCTCTTCATTGATATATCGTTCGTGGTAGTCTCCTTTCTCCGGTGAATCACTTGGAAAAAGACGTGCAGTTGAAGATGACGCACCAATTTCGACGGAGGACACCGGGCGGACACCTGGCAAATGTAGTCTCTTATGGTCAATCTTCCAATGATATGCCTACAAATACGTCACAATGCTGCAGACACCTTGGGGAAACGATAGATCGGGCAGGCTCATTCTTTGCGCAATCACAGCCATATAAGGAGACAATGAAAAACAGAGCCTCAAAAATCCTACTCATTTCCGGGTTGAAGTTTCATCTTGGTTTTGCATGTAGCATCTGTTCTGGGGCACTCACAGACAATATATTTGCAGCTCTGGAAACGTCAGAGTGTTTTCTTTCCAAAGCTATCAATTATATGCATAGTCAAGCATCTTTTTGTGACAAAATATTGCGCTTAAAACGGGCACGTCTTTTTATCCAAAAATGAAATAGCGCCCCCATAGATGTAACAGGTTAATAATCAATCAAATTGTAGACGGGTCTTTCTGTGTTCAACAGGAATGAAAACAAACCAGCGCCACTTTTCAAGTCTTGCGCAACACAAAAGTGGACCCAGTTCCTAGTTGGCCTACTTCTTCATTGCACAAAGGAATAACCTCAACCAAATTCCAAAGACTGGTGACATCCAGTGGAAGCGGTAGGAACTGAAAACAGGTTCCTAAGAAATATCCCTGGGCAATGACAACTCAGGGAACAGAGAGAGGAAAAAAAAAATTAACAGTTAGTCCTCGGGGTTTTGCCTGCTACATAAGTTCTGTTATACTCACAGACATGATTCAAACAGTTTTAGATACTTCAGAGCGTTTTCTATCCAATAATAATATGCATATCTTATATTCTTGGCATGAGTAGCAGGAAGTTGAAATTGGGCACGCTATTTATCCAAAAGTGAAAATTCTGCCCCCTAGCCCAAGAGGTTTTAAAAACAGGTGCCAAAGCGAGAAATAAGCCTGTAGCTTCTGTGTGTTAATTAGAGACTGTCTTACTGTTTGTCTCTGTGTGTTTGTGTGTCTTCCTGTATGTCTCTGTGTGTTAGTCCGTTTTCCTGTATGTTTCTCTGTGTTAATTAGAGTCTGTCTTCCTGTATGTCTCTGTGTGTTAATTAGAGACTGTCTTCCTGTTTGTCTCTGTGTGTTAGTGTATGTCTCTGTGTGTTATTGTGTCTTCCTGTATGTCTCTGTGTGTTAGTCTGTCTTCCTGTATGTCTCTGTGTGTTAGTCTGTCTTCCTGTATGTCTCTGTGTGTTAGTCTGTCTTCCTGTATGTCTCTGTGTGTTAGTCTGTCTTCCTCTTTGTTTCTGTGTGTTAGGTCTGTCTTCCTGTATGTGTCTGTGTGTTAATTAGAGTCTGTCTTCCTGTATGTGTCTGTGAGTTAGTCTGTCTTCCTGTCTGTCTCTGTGTGTTAGTCTGTCTTCCTGTATGTCTCTGTGTGTTAATTAGAGACTGTCTTCCTCTTTGTTTCTGTGTGTTAGTCTGTCTTCCTGTATGTCCCTGTGTGTTAGTCTGTCTTCCTCTTTGTCTCTGTGTGTTAGTCTGTCTTCCTCTTTGTCTCTGTGTTTTAGTGTGTCTTCCTCTATGTCTCTATGTGTTAGTCTGTCTTCCTGTGTGTCTCTGTGTGTTAGTCTGTCTTCCTGTATGTCTCTGTGTGTTTGTGATGTCACTCTCTGGCGTGATGCATCTTGTTACACAGTAGGCCCAACCATTAATACAATTAAATTCCACTACAAACTTTCCCTTTGAAACAAATTAATTAAGATGCTATTATTTAGCCGTTGCAGAGGTTAATGGCCGTCATTAGCAACAAAGGCTACATCCACTATCATTATCCAAACCTGGTTATTTGGACCGTTCTGGTTATTTACTGGGCCTGAGATTGATGAGGTCTGATACCCACTGAGACGCTAATGAGCTTTGGAAACATAACACACTCCATCACTGTTCAGGTCTGTTACACGCATGCATAGTAATACACACACACACACACACACTAATACATACACACACAAATACACACACACACTAATACACACACACAGTAATACACATACACACTAATACACACACACAGTAATACACGCACACTAATACACACACACGAATAAACACGCACACAAATACACACACATAGTAATACACACACACACACACTAATACATACACACACAAATACACACACACACTAATACACACACACAGTAATACACATACACACTAATACACACACACAGTAATACACGCACACTAATACACACACACGAATAAACACGCACACAAATACACACACATACTAATACACACACACACACTAATACACACACACACACTAATACACACACTAATACACATATACGCATATTCACAAACACTCATGTGCACGTGCGGACACACACACACACACACACACACACACACACACACACACACACACACACACACACACACACACACACACACACACACACACACACACACACACACACACACACACACACACACACACACACACACACACACACACACACACACACACACACACACAGTCCATCACTGCTCATGACTGTTACAGGCAGCAACCATCTAGGGAACAATATACATATACCCACAGTCCTTTAGTTGTCTGTGTAGCGGACAGGGAAGATAGTATGACTCTTGAAAGGAAGCAGGGACGTCAACGGTGAAGGGTTGATTGTTTCATGCAGGACACTGTGTGGACGTGAAGAACGCCTGGCAGGGACGTCAACGGTGAAGGGTTGATTGTTTCATGCAGGACACTGTGTGGACGTGAAGAACGCCTGGCAGGGACGTCAACGGTGAAGGGTTGATTGTTTCATGCAGGACACTGTGTGGACGTGAAGAACGCCTGGCAGGGACGTCAACGGTGAAGGGTTGATTGTTTCATGCAGGACACTGTGTGGACGTGAAGAACGCCTGGCAGGGACGTCAACGGTGAAGGGTTGATTGTTTCATGCAGGACACTGTGTGGACGTGAAGAACGCCTGGCAGGGACGTCAACGGTGAAGGGTTGATTGTTTCATGCAGGACACTGTGTGGACGTGAAGAACGCCTGGCAGGGACGTCAACGGTGAAGGGTTGATTGTTTCATGCAGGACACTGTGTGGACGTGAAGAACGCCTGGCAGGGACGTCAACGGTGAAGGGTTGATTGTTTCATGCAGGACACTGTGTGGACGTGAAGAACGCGTTGCAGGGAGCGTTCATGCTAATGTTGACATATCAAATACATGTTAGTCTGACCATATATGTTGTCAACAACTAAACTGGACCTACATTATTTTAGATTGAACATTCTACCTCAGATATCTATAAAAGTAATGTGTGTCTATCAGATATGTCACTCAGGAGTGAGGATAGGTTCATTATCATCAATCACACGCAATATACACATCCTGTATTAATAAATTACAGGGCTTTTCACGTTATCAACACAAACGTTTTCCATTTTCAAGTCGACCACGACAACAAAAGACAGTATTCCCATTTCACTCTGACCAATCAATAACCACGGCAACAATAATGACTTCGGAACCGCCGTAAAGCTGATCCTGTCAGCGACATTTCCCTCCCTTTCACACTCCACACAGTTCAATTCACAGGGGGCTTTATGATGTCACAGAGGGGACAAAAGGGCGTCACCAGGAAGTCAGACCCGGCTCCATCGCGTCGGCTGATTGGTTGAGGCCGACCGTCGCCGACGGCGATGACCGAAGATTGGTGGAGGCGACCTGTCGCCGACGGCGATGAACAATGAGAGGCCTGTGTTGTATCACAGTGGGATGAGTAATGTGGCCAGCACCAAAGGGCATTCAAATGACATTGTGGGAATAACGGAACTTATTGTCAAGAGTTTATACGGAACGGAAATTTACGACCGGCTCCATCAATGTTTATTAGCTGTTTCCTATTTATAACTTTGTGAAAATCTGGTGTCTGTTCTGTGTGAGAGTTTCTGCATGTCTGCACCCCACCCACACACACACACTCCCCACTGACACACACACACACACACACACACACACACACACACACACACACACACACACACACACACACACACACACACACACACACACACACACACACACACACACACACACACACACACACTCCCCACTGACACACACACACACACACACACACACACACACACACACACACACACACACACACACACACACACACACACACACACACACACACACACACACACACACTCACTCCCCCCGACACACAGACACAGAAACACACACAGACACACACACAGACAGACACACAGACACACACAGGGACACAGAGACACAGACACACAGACACAGACACACACAGACACACATATAGACACACACAGAGACACACAGAGACACACACAGACACACATATAGACACACAGACACACACAGAGACACAGAGACACAGAGACACAGACACACAGACACAGACACACACAGACACACACAGACACACACAGAGACACACAGACACACACAGACACACACAGAGACACAGAGACACAGAGACACAGACACACACAGACACACACAGACACACACAGAGACACACAGACACACACAGAGACACATAGACACACATACACAGACACACACAGACACGCAGACACACACAGAAACACACAGAGACACACAGAGAAACACACAGAGACACACAGAAACACATACACAGACACACACACAGAGACTCACAGCCACACACAGACACACACAGACACACACATACACACAGAGAGACACACAGACACACACAGAGACACAGACACACACAGAGACACACAGAAACACATACACAGACACACACACAGAGACTCACAGCCACACACAGACACACACATAGACACACACAGAGACACACACACCCCACACACTGTAGAGAAGTCAAAAGCATGTGACTTAAGACAGGTGTGTGTGACAGGCTTATATCTGCGAGCGTGTAAATCACCAGGAGAACTTTACATCAGCAGGAAGGAGACACCCCGACAACAGCCTGAATCGCTCTCCAGAGGTGAGATGAGGTTTAAGGAGACAGAGGGGAAGACCCACATTCACACATGGCTCAGAGGACATGGGTTATATTACTACCCAACACAGTACGACTGGTGTCTGGGTCACAAGAGGAGTGTAAGGAGACGCTCTCTAGGGGTGAGATGAGGTTTAAGGAGAAAGAGGGGAAGACCCACATTCACACATGGCTCAGAGGACATGGGTTATATTACTACCCAACACAGTACGACTGGTGTCTGGGTCACAAGAGGAGTGTAAGGAGACGCTCTCTAGGGGTGAAATGAGGTTTAAGGAGACAGAGGGGAAGACCCACAATCACACATGGCTCAGAGGACATGGGTTATATTACTACCCAACACAGTACGACTGGTGTCTGGGTCACAAGAGGAGTGTAAGGAGACGCTCTCTAGGGGTGAGATGAGGTTTAAGGAGAAAGAGGGGAAGACCCACATTCACACATGGCTCAGAGGACATGGGTTATATTACTACCCAACACAGTACGACTGGTGTCTGGGTCACAAGAGGAGTGTAAGGAGACGCTCTCCAGGGGTGAGATGAGGTTTAAGGAGACAGAGGGGAAGACCCACATTCACACATGGCTCAGAGGACATGGGTTATATTACTACCCAACACAGTACGACTGGTGTCTGGGTCACAAGAGGAGTGTAAGGAGACGCTCTCTAGGGGTGAGATGAGGTTTAAGGAGAAAGAGGGGAAGACCCACATTCACACATGGCTCAGAGGACATGGGTTATATTACTACCCAACACAGTACGACTGGTGTCTGGGTCACAAGAGGAGTGTAAGGAGACGCTCTCTAGGGGTGAGATGAGGTTTAAGGAGAAAGAGGGGAAGACCCACATTCACACATGGCTCAGAGGACATGGGTTATATTACTACCCAACACAGTACGACTGGTGTCTGGGTCACAAGAGGAGTGTAAGGAGACGCTCTCTAGGGGTGAGATGAGGTTTAAGGAGAAAGAGGGGAAGACCCGCATTCACACATGGCTCAGAGGACATGGGTTATATCACTACCCAACACAGTACGACTGGTGTCTGGGTCACAAGAGGAGTGTAAGGAGACGCTCTCTAGGGGTGAGATGAGGTTTAAGGAGAAAGAGGGGAAGACCCACATTCACACATGGCTCAGAGGACATGGGTTATATTACTACCCAACACAGTACGACTGGTGTCTGGGTCACAAGAGGAGTGTAAGGAGACGCTCTCTAGGGGTGAGATGAGGTTTAAGGAGAAAGAGGGGAAGACCCGCATTCACACATGGCTCAGAGGACATGGGTTATATTACTACCCAACACAGTACGACTGGTGTCTGGGTCACAAGAGGAGTGTAAGGAGACGCTCTCTAGGGGTGAGATGAGGTTTAAGGAGAAAGAGGGGAAGACCCACATTCACACATGGCTCAGAGGACATGGGTTATATTACTACCCAACACAGTACGACTGGTGTCTGGGTCACAAGAGGAGTGTAAGGAGACGCTCTCTAGGGGTGAGATGAGGTTTAAGGAGAAAGAGGGGAAGACCCACATTCACACATGGCTCAGAGGACATGGGTTATATTACTACCCAACACAGTACGACTGGTGTCTGGGTCACAAGAGGAGTGTAAGGAGACGCTCTCTAGGGGTGAGATGAGGTTTAAGGAGAAAGAGGGGAAGACCCACATTCACACATGGCTCAGAGGACATGGGTTATATTACTACCCAACACAGTACGACTGGTGTCTGGGTCACAAGAGGAGTGTAAGGAGACGCTCTCTAGGGGTGAGATGAGGTTTAAGGAGAAAGAGGGGAAGACCCACATTCACACATGGCTCAGAGGACATGGGTTATATTACTACCCAACACAGTACGACTGGTGTCTGGGTCACAAGAGGAGTGTAAGGAGACGCTCTCTAGGGGTGAGATGAGGTTTAAGGAGAAAGAGGGGAAGACCCACATTCACACATGGCTCAGAGGACATGGGTTATATTACTACCCAACACAGTACGACTGGTGTCTGGGTCACAAGAGGAGTGTAAGGAGACGCTCTCTAGGGGTGAGATGAGGTTTAAGGAGAAAGAGGGGAAGACCCACATTCACACATGGCTCAGAGGACATGGGTTATATTACTACCCAACACAGTACGACTGGTGTCTGGGTCACAAGAGGAGTGTAAGGAGACACTCTCTAGGGGTGAGATGAGGTTTAAGGAGAAAGAGGGGAAGACCCACATTCACACATGGCTCAGAGGACATGGGTTATATTACTACCCAACACAGTACGACTGGTGTCTGGGTCACAAGAGGAGTGTAAGGAGACGCTCTCTAGGGGTGAGATGAGGTTTAAGGAGAAAGAGGGGAAGACCCACATTCACACATGGCTCAGAGGACATGGGTTATATTACTACCCAACACAGTACGACTGGTGTCTGGGTCACAAGAGGAGTGTAAGGAGACGCTCTCTAGGGGTGAGATGAGGTTTAAGGAGAAAGAGGGGAAGACCCACATTCACACATGGCTCAGAGGACATGGGTTATATTACTACCCAACACAGTACGACTGGTGTCTGGGTCACAAGAGGAGTGTAAGGAGACGCTCTCCAGGGGTGAGATGAGGTTTAAGGAGACAGAGGGGAAGACCCACATTCACACATGGCTCAGAGGACATGGGTTATATTACTACCCAACACAGTACGACTGGTGTCTGGGTCACAAGAGGAGTGTAAGGAGACGCTCTCTAGGGGTGAGATGAGGTTTAAGGAGAAAGAGGGGAAGACCCACATTCACACATGGCTCAGAGGACATGGGTTATATTACTACCCAACACAGTACGACTGGTGTCTGGGTCACAAGAGGAGTGTAAGGAGACGCTCTCTAGGGGTGAGATGAGGTTTAAGGAGAAAGAGGGGAAGACCCACATTCACACATGGCTCAGAGGACATGGGTTATATTACTACCCAACACAGTACGACTGGTGTCTGGGTCACAAGAGGAGTGTAAGGAGACGCTCTCTAGGGGTGAGATGAGGTTTAAGGAGAAAGAGGGGAAGACCCACATTCACACATGGCTCAGAGGACATGGGTTATATTACTACCCAACACAGTACGACTGGTGTCTGGGTCACAAGAGGAGTGTAAGGAGACGCTCTCTAGGGGTGAGATGAGGTTTAAGGAGAAAGAGGGGAAGACCCACATTCACACATGGCTCAGAGGACATGGGTTATATTACTACCCAACACAGTACGACTGGTGTCTGGGTCACAAGAGGAGTGTAAGGAGACGCTCTCTAGGGGTGAGATGAGGTTTAAGGAGAAAGAGGGGAAGACCCACATTCACACATGGCTCAGAGGACATGGGTTATATTACTACCCAACACAGTACGACTGGTGTCTGGGTCACAAGAGGAGTGTAAGGAGACGCTCTCTAGGGGTGAGA
>NC_088235.1:13523351-13553351 GCF_036934945.1 Oncorhynchus masou masou
AGCAGAGACACTACCTCACCTCGGATTAGGACAGGGGCCAGACAGGAGCAGAGACACTACCTCACCTCGGATTAGGACAGGGACCAGACAGGAGCAGAGACACTACCTCACCTCGGATTAGGACAGGGACCAGACAGGAGCAGAGACACTACCTCACCTCGGATAAGGAGAGGGACCAGACAGGAGCAGAGACACTACCTCACCTCTGATTAGGAGAGGGACCAGACAGGAGCAGAGACACTACCTCACCTCGGATTAGGAGAGGGACCAGACAGGAGCAGAGACACTACCTCACCTCGGATTAGGACAGGGACCAGACAGGAGCAGAGACACTACCTCACCTCGGATTAGGAGAGGGACCAGACAGGAGCAGAGACACTACCTCACCTCGGATTAGGAGAGGGACCAGACAGGAGCAGAGACACTACCTCACCTCGGATTAGGACAGGGACCAGACAGGAGCAGAGACACTACCTTTAACACCAGTAGAAACACCAGTATTTCAACACCAGTATTTCTACACCAGTATTTCTACACCAGTAGACACACCAGTATTTCAACACCAGTATTTCAACACCAGTATTTCTACACCAGTATTTCAACACCAGGATTTCTACACCAGTATTTCAACACCAGAAGACACACCAGTATTTCTACACCAGTATTTCAACACCAGTATTTCTACACCAGTATTTCTACACCAGTATTTCTACACCAGTAGACACACCAGTATTTAAACACCAGAAGACACACCAGTATTTCAACACCAGTATTTCTACACCAGTATTTCAACACCAGTATTTCAACACCAGTATTTCTACACCAGTAGACACACCAGTATTTAAACACCAGAAGACACACCAGTATTTCAACACCAGTATTTCAACACCAGTATTTCTACACCAGTATTTCAACACCAGTAGGGTGTTCTACCTGGAACCAAAAAGGTTATTCAAAGAGTTATCATATGGGGACAGCTGGAGAACCCTTTTAGGTTCTAGATAGCAACTTTTTTGAGTTGAGATGGTAGACTGGTCTGGGTTGATCTGAGGCTAGGGGTTGAGATGGTAGACTGGTCTGGGTTGATCTGAGGCTAGGGGTTGAGATGGTAGACTGGTCTGGGTTGATCTGAGGCTAGGGGTTGAGATGGTAGACTGGTCTGGGTTGATCTGAGGCTAGGGGTTGAGATGGTAGACTGGTCTGGGTTGATCTGAGGCTAGGAGTTGAGATGGTTGACTGGTCTGGGTTGATCTGAGGCTAGGGGCTGAGATGGTAGACTGGTCTGGGTTGATCTGAGGCTAGGAGTTGAGATGGTTGACTGGTCTGGGTTGATCTGAGGCTAGGGGTTGAGATGGTAGACTGGTCTGGGTTGATCTGAGGCTAGGAGTTGAGATGGTAGACAGGTCTGGGTTGATCTGAGGCTAGGGGTTGAGATGGTAGACTGGTCTGGGTTGATCTGAGGCTAGGGGCTGAGATGGTAGACTGGTCTGGGTTGATCTGAGGGTAGGGGTTGAGATGGTAGACTGGTCTGGGTTGATCTGAGGCTAGGGGTTGAGATGGTAGACTGGTCTGGGTTGATCTGAGGCTAGGGGTTGAGATGGTAGACTGGTCTGGGTTGATCTGAGGCTAGGGGTTGAGATGGTAGACTGGTCTGGGTTGATCTGAGGCTAGGGGTTGAGATGGTAGACTGGTCTGGGTTGATCTGAGGCCAGGTAGAGTTGGACAGGGTTGGTGGTGAACAGGCTGATGACTGGAAGGATTACAGAGGGAGTTGTGTGTCCACTGGAATCCTGTGCTGACAGAGTGAGCTTACCAAGCCTCCCGCCATGCCACGCCTCACACACCGGGACCCATTGATGGCCAACACTGAACAAGGAGAGAGATGAGAGGGAGAAGAATGGGATGACTGTGGTTCAGTTGAGCAGAGAGAGAGGGAGAGGGAGAGGGAGAGGGAGAGAGAGAGGGAGAGGGAGAGGGAGAGGGAGGGAGAGGGAGAGGGAGAGGGAGAGAGAGGGAGAGGGAGAGGGAGAGGGAGAGGGAGAGGGAGAGAGAGGGAGAGGGAGAGAGAGAGAGAGAGGGAGAGGGAGAGGGAGAGAGAGAGAGAGAGAGAGAGAGGGAGAGGGAGAGGGAGAGGGAGAGGGAGAGGGAGAGGGAGAGGGAGAGGGAGAGGGAGAGGGAGAGGGAGAGAAGGGGAAGGTGATAAGGAAAGAGAGGGGGAGAGAGAGAGGGAATGAGGGATGAAGCAGGGGAAAGAGAGGGATGATTGTCTCTCTGTCTGTCCCTAAGCCTGTGACTGTCAATGACTGTCTTATTGAATTCAAGATAGAGCCGCAGCCATTGTTCCCCATCACCACAATGAGCGTGTTTACTCATACCTCTGAACCCATCTCTCACAGAGCTTGTGTGTGTGCTATTCTTACCCTGCCAGGGCCAGTAAACACACTCATTTACGTATTACTCAACCTTCTCAAATTAAAGAGAGGAGCTCTGATGACAACCCTAACACCACCTATCTAAAGTCTCACCATCCGTGTCCTGGGGGGGGGTGTTAGACGAACCAGAAGAACACACACATTGAGTTCAGAGCACCGTAATTATACAAAGACCACATCACCCAACCTTTCAAAGCTAAACCAACACAGCGGGGATGTTGTCAACCGCTGAGGTCGGGTGTATCAGACATTATCACATCCCCTGTGAGTGGAAAGACTTTGTCAGTTTTCATGACTTTCAGTTTGTCTGTTGTACCTTGAAAGACACCTTCTGCAAATATGACAGTGTGAATACCACATGTTCCTTATAATACTGTCTGATACGCACTGGGTACTGCTTTACATAGCGGCTTAGCATTTAAAGTCTTAAATGATTTAATACCGTGTATGTGAGGCCTGTGTTTCTCCGTCAATGTAAAGCACAATGGCAGGTTCACCTTTAATCCTCCACAGTTACACTTCCTGTCTGAGGTTGCTAATGGCAACTAATGGAAAAGGGTTTTTAGTATAGAAACTGTTAGGGGATTGTATTAATGGTTCAGAGAGAAACATTCAGGCATAAATCAGGGACCCTAACTACCCCCGACACACACACACACACACACACACACACACACACACACACACACACACACACACACACACACACACACACACACACACACACACACACACACACACACACACACACACACACACACACACACACACACACACACACACACACACACACCAAACTGGGGTTAATAGAAGTTCAGCTAGAGATTTATTTTAATGGCTCTATTATAATTTCACTAAATTAAACAAAATGTCCTCTTTGTTGAGACCAACCATTAAATTATTCCACATCTGTCCTGGAAACTAGAAAGTGTCACAACATTTTTTTTATTTATCTGGGCTGATTTAAAGCTCTGTTGTTTTGCCAACGTAAGCAGGACTTTGAAAAGGTCCAGTCCGGGAGACGAGAGCAGGAATATTGGACGTGGAATCGAGGACATTTTCCTCTGTGGCTGATCACTTCTTTCAGACAAACAGCAGCCGACACGGTGGTCCATCTGCAGGACCTGCAAACACATCGAGGTCTTTTCATCTGCCTTTCAGTCTGGATCCAAATCAATTATGGAAACGTTACAGACATGAAAACAGAGAGAAGAAGACAAATAAAAAGAGGGAGATTCTCATACAAATCAACACCTGGCGGGAAAAACAAGTCCACAAGTCAACAAAGAGGCATCCAGGCATTGATACTGTGAAATCTTACTGCTCCATCGCCTTATGGCCTTATGTCTCAGATGAGGCGCGCTGGTCTAGGATCAGGTCCACCCTGGTCCAAATCATCTGATTCACTATTATCTAAAAGGCCAAACTGATCCTGGATCAGCACTCCTACTCTAAGACGTTTGATACATACAGCCCAATATTTACAGAATATAGCGCCCCCCCCACCCACCCATGAGGAACTTTACTATACTGGTACCGTCTCATATAATTTTTATTAGAAGATTAGCAGTTAATTATAATACCTTGTCACAGTCTCGAATAATATCTGACTGTTTTCCGACAGGAAGTACAGATGAAAGAGTCCACAGCCATAAAACAGGTGGGACGTTGTTGAGAACACATTGTGGGGCCGGTCGGGCTCTGCCCTTCATCCAAGCCAAAGAACGTCATTTACGGTACGGGATGAAATGCTTGAGGAACACGCACACACACACACATACACACATACACACATACACACACACGCACACACGCACGCACACACGCACGCACACACACACACATACACACATACACACGCACGCACACACGCACGCACACACGCACGCACACACACACACACGCACGCACGCACACACATA
Source organism: Oncorhynchus masou masou (assembly GCF_036934945.1). Lineage (NCBI taxonomy): Eukaryota > Metazoa > Chordata > Actinopteri > Salmoniformes > Salmonidae > Oncorhynchus > Oncorhynchus masou. The sequence continues at coordinate 13,527,706 of NC_088235.1, forward strand.
CACACATACACACGCACGCACACACGCACACGCATACGCACACACACAAACACACGCACACACGCACGCACGCACACACGCACGCACGCGCATACGCACACACACGCACACACACACACACACACACACAAACGCACACACACACACACGCACGCACACACACACGCACACACACACACACACACACACGCACACACACACACGCACACAAACGCACACACACACACACACACACACACACACACACACACACACACACACACACACACACACACACACACACACACACACACACACACACACACACACACACACACACACTAGTGAAAGCATGCTTGCCATCCATACAGAGAGGCCTAGGAATGTGTGTTTTGCAGGTATTGGCTGCGATATGCCAGCCCGTCCACACACGTACACGCTCTGACCTGAGCTGCACGTGGTAATGTTGAAAATAGAACCAAATCTGTGCTGCAGGTGCCAGGGTTCACCAACATGAAAAGGAGCGTCTCATGTGCGTGATGTAGTAGTCTCTCGCTGATTGTTCTTCACTCTGGATCAGAGCGTCTGCTAAATGACTGAGAGGTCAAATGTAAACTTGATATTTCCCAACATGCACAGGGTCTGCTATGCAGTGGTGTACAGTACTTATGTAAAATATACTTTAGATACTGCGACTACTTATTACTACTTGCTACTTAAGTTGTCTTGTTGGGTATTTGTACTTTACTTTAATATTTATATCTTTTGACAACTTTTACTTTTACTTGACTAAATTCCTGAATAAAATAATCACAAATGCTTGGTTTGTATACTTTATTTGAGTGCTGGACCGTGCTCCTGGCTATCTGTAAGTAATTACAAAAACAAAAGAATTGTGCCATCTGGTTTGCTTAATGTAGGGAATTTGAAAGGATTTAAACGTTTAATTATAGATACATAAGTAAACTTGAGCAATTATCTTTACTTTTACTCATGTATGACAATTGGATACTTTCCCCACCACTGCTGGTATGAGAAGACCACATCTATAGTCATCACCTTTAGCCTGGATCCCTCTGATTCTACTTACAGCCAGATCCTCCATCACTTTTAGCCTGGATCACTCTGATGCAACTTACAGCAAGGTCCCCATCACCTTTAGCCTGGATCCCTCAGCTCCTACTTACAGCCAGATCCTCCATGCCACTAAGTACTGAGGCTCCGATGGTTCACACCAGCCTATATCTGACTTGTCTCTTCAACACCCAGCTCCTGACCGTGTTCATTCAGCCTGCTGACACAGCAACTACCTAGTAACACTGACCGACCCAGCAACCACCTAGTAACACTGACAGACCCAGCAACCACCTAGGAACACCGACAGACCCAGCAACCACCTAGTAACACTGACAGACACAGCAACCACCTAGTAACACTGACCGACCCAGCAACCACCTAGTAACACTGACCGACCCAGCAACCACCTAGTAACACTGACCGACCCAGCAACCACCTAGTAACACTGACTGACCCAGCAACCACCTAGTAACACTGACTGACCCAGCAACCACCTAGTAACACTGACCGACACAGCAACTACCTAGTAACACTGACCGACCCAGCAACCACCTGGTAACACTGACCGACCCAGCAACCACCTAGTAACACTGACCGACCCAGCAACTATGTAGTAACACTGACCGACCCAGCAACTATCTAGTAACACTGACCGACCCAGCAACCACCTGGTAACACTGACCGACCCAGCAACCACCTAGTAACACTGACCGACCCAGCAACTATGTAGTAACACTGACCGACCCAGCAACTACCTAGCAACACTGACCGACCCAGCAACTACCTAGTAACACTGACCGACCCAGCAACCACCTAGTAACACTCACCGACACAGCAACTATGTAGTAACACTGACCGACACAGCAACCACCTAGCAACACTGACCGACCCAGCAACCACCTAGTAACACTGACCGACCCATCAACCACCTAGCAACACTGACCGACCCAGCAACCACCTAGTAACACTGACCGACCCAGAAACCACCTAGTAACACTGACCGACCCATCAACCACCTAGTAACACTGACCGACCCAGAAACCACCTAGTAACACTGACCGACCCATCAACCACCTAGTAACACTGACCGACCCAGAAACCACCTAGTAACACTGGCCGACCCATCAACCACCTAGTAACACTGACCGACCCATCAACTACCTAGTAACACTGACCGACCCATCAACCACCTAGTAACACTGACCGACCCAGAAACCACCTAGTAACACTGACCGACCCATCAACCACCTAGTAACACTGACCGACCCAGAAACCACCTAGTAACACCGACAGACCCAGCAACCACCTAGTAACACTGACCGACCCAGCAACCACCTAGTAACACTGACCGACCCAGCAACCACCTAGTAACACTGACCGACCCAGCAACCACCTAGTAACACTGACCGACCCAGAAACCACATAGTAACACTGACCGACCCATCAACCACCTAGTAACACTGACCGACCCAGCAACCACCTAGTAACACTGACCGACCCATCAACCACCTAGTAACACTGACCGACCCATCAACCACCTAGTAACACTGACCGACCCAGCAACCACCTAGTAACACTGACCGACCCAGCAACCACCTAGTAACACTGACCGACCCAGAAACCACCTAGTAACACTGACCGACCCATCAACCACCTAGTAACACTGACCGACCCAGAAACCACCTAGTAACACTGACCGACCCATCAACCACCTAGTAACACTGACCGACCCATCAACTACCTAGTAACACTGACCGACCCATCAACCACCTAGTAACACTGACCGACCCAGAAACCACCTAGTAACACTGACCGACCCATCAACCACCTAGTAACACTGACCGACCCAGAAACCACCTAGTAACACCGACAGACCCAGCAACCACCTAGTAACACTGACCGACCCAGAAACCACCTGGTAACACTGACAGACCCAGCAACTACCTAGTAACACTGACCGACCCAGAAACCACCTAGTAACACTGACCGACCCATCAACCACCTAGTAACACTGACCGACCCAGAAACCACCTAGTAACACCGACAGACCCAGCAACCACCTAGTAACACTGACCGACCCAGAAACCACCTGGTAACACTGACAGACCCAGCAACTACCTAGTAACACTGACCGACCCAGAAACCACCTAGTAACACTGACCGACCCAGAAACCACCTAGTAACACTGACCGACCCAGAAACCACCTAGTAACACCGACAGACCCAGCAACTACCTAGTAACACTGACCGACCCAGAAACCACCTAGTAACACTGACCGACCCAGAAACCACCTAGTAACACCGACAGACCCAGCAACCACCTAGTAACACTGACCGACCCAGAAACCACCTGGTAACACTGACAGACCCAGCAACCACCTAGTAACACCGACAGACCCAGCAACTACCTAGTAACACTGACCGACCCAGAAACCACCTAGTAACACTGACCGACCCAGAAACCACCTAGTAACACTGACCGACCCAGCAACCACCTAGTAACACTGACCGACCCATCAACCACCTAGCAACACTGACCGACACAGCAACCACCTAGTAACACTGACCGACCCAGCAACCACCTAGTAACACTGACCGACCCAGCAACCACCTAGTAATGCTGAACGAGGAAGAGAACGGTCTTTCCAGACGTGCGTTTGACAACAGCTGATAATCAGCTGATAATGAGATAGGGGGACACGCTGTAACACAACAAACAAGCGGCGTATTTGATGCTGCATTCTTAGAATGAGTGATTCTAGTGTGGTGATATTTGTTAATACCTGTGTTAGTCTTTACTAAGTATTACGTTATAAATAATATCTAGTACTATTAGTTCACAGTATATTGCTTTAGTAAGTACTAGAAAATACATATGTAGTATTATTAGTACACAGTATGTCGTTTTAGTAAGTAGTAGACAGTAGTAGACAGTAGTAGACAGTAGTAGACAGTAGTAGACAGTAGTAGACAGTAGTAGCCTATTACCTCTATGACAACCAACTGGGCACAGACGTCAATTCAACGACATTTCCACGTTGTTTCAACATAATTTCATTGAAATGACGTGGAGACAACGTTGATTCAACCAGTGTGTTCCCAGTGGGAAGCACTTCAACAACAAGTTGAGAACACTCTCCAACTTTATTCACTGACATCAGAGCTGGACCTTAAGGGAGGCTCGGTTTATGTGCTGCGATTTCATTTATAGTTGTTATCTATCCCTCTTCCAGTATCTCAGCACCCTTACTTCCGTGGTTTTATGGGCTCAATCCGGGCCGTCTGCATCACCCCTTTTAGTTACAAGGGCCATTAACAGCTAATGCTATCCAGTGCTAAACTGTGCCGGGGCAATGAAACCTAGGACCCGCAGCACTTATCCCCTGCTGCACTTACAGGACCTAAAATGGCCGCCAGAGGAACCTAAGACAGTGTGAAATAGCAGCGTCTGGACACTAATAGCATTTAATCACTTCCATCTTGTGCCTTCGTAGGTGAGGAGGACTTGGTAGCAGACAGGCTATGTCAGACGTGATCCTCGACCACGCCAGAGGGTTTTAGATCAGAGCCCTATACTCAGTCTATACCCAGTGCTTTTAATCACTTCCATCTTGTGCCTTCGTAGGTGAGGGGGACTTGGTAGCAGACAGGCTATGTCAGACGTGATCCTCGACCACGCCAGAGGGTTTTAGATCAGAGCCCTATACTCAGTCTATACCCAGTGCAGGGTTTCTGTAGTATGTGTTTTTATTTCTAATACTTTAGCTGTGCTTCATTGAGCTTGTCTGGCACAATGGAACCAGTCAGATAGTCCTGGAAGTGAAAACACTGCCCTATTCAGGCAGACTCAATCAAACGCTCAAAGTATTGGAAAGAGAAAGTCATATTTGAACCCAGGTCTGACTCAGTTCTGAGTGCGGTACGGAAGAGCCGAACAGGTGACAGACACCGTGGGGAGAGTCTGGAGAGGGGACCTTCTGTCTGTCTGTCTGTCTGTCTGTCTGTCTGTCTGTCTGTCTGTGTCTGCCTGACTGTCTGTCTGTCTGTCTGTCTGTCTGTCTGTCTGTCTGTCTGTCTGACTGTCTGTCTGTCTGTCTGTCTGCCTGTCTGTCTGTCTGTGTCTGTCTACTTTGCAGGATCAGTTCAGAGTCCGGGCACACAGAGGAAATGTTACGGAGGAGAGAGAGAAGGGTTAGTCAGTAGAACATATGGGTTGGGAGAAATGAGAGGTTGGTCAATAGAACATATGGGTTGGGAGAAATGAGAGGTTGGTCAATAGAACATATGGGTTGGGAGAAATGAGAGGTTAGTCAATAGAACATACGGGTTGGGAGAAATGAGTGGTAAAGTCAGTAGAACATACGGGTTGGGAGAAATGAGAGGTTAGTCAATAGAACATACAGGTTGGGAGAAATGAGGGGTTAGTCAATAGAACATACGGGTTGGGAGAAATGAGAGGTTGGTCAATAGAACATATGGGTTGGGAGAAATGAGGGGTTAGTCAATAGAACATACGGGTTGGGAGAAATGAGAGGTTAGTCAGTAGAACATACGGGTTGGGAGAAATGAGAGGTTAGTCAATAGAACATATGGGTTGGGAGAAATGAGAGGTTAGTCAATAGAACATACGGGTTGGGAGAAATGAGTGGTAAAGTCAGTAGAACATACGGGTTGGGAGAAATGAGAGGTTAGTCAATAGAACATACAGGTTGGGAGAAATGAGGGGTTAGTCAATAGAATATACGGGTTGGGAGAAATGAGAGGTTGGTCAATAGAACATATGGGTTGGGAGAAATGAGAGGTTAGTCAATAGAACATACGGGTTGGGAGAAATGAGTGGTAAAGTCAGTAGAACATACGGGTTGGGAGAAATGAGAGGTTAGTCAATAGAACATACAGGTTGGGAGAAATGAGGGGTTAGTCAATAGAACATACGGGTTGGGAGAAATGAGAGTTTGGTCAATAGAACATATGGGTTGGGAGAAATGAGGGGTTAGTCAATAGAACATACGGGTTGGGAGAAATGAGAGGTTAGTCAGTAGAACATACGGGTTGGGAGAAATGAGAGGTTAGTCAATAGAACATATGGGTTGGGAGAAATGAGAGGTTAGTCAATAGAACATACAGGTTGGGAGAAATGAGAGGTTAGTCAGTAGAACATATGGATTGGGAGAAATGAGAGGTTAGTCAGTAGAACATATGGGTTGGGAGAAATGAGAGGTTGGTCAATAGAACATATGGGTTGGGAGAAATGAGAGGTTAGTCAGTAGAACATACGGGTTGGGAGAAATGAGAGGTTAGTCAGTAGAACATATGGGTTGGGAGAAATGAGAGGTTAGTCAGTAGAACATATGGGTTGGGAGAAAATGAGAGAAAATGAGAGGTTAGTCAGTAGAACATATGGGTTGGGAGAAATGAGAGGTTAATCAATAGAACATACAGGTTGGGAGAAATGAGAGGTTGGTCAATAGAACATATGGGTTGGGAGAAAATGAGAGAAAATGAGAGGTTAGTCAATAGAATATACAGGTTGGGAGAAATGAGAGGTTAGTCAGTAGAACATATGGGTTGGGAGAAATGAGAAGTTGGTCAATAGAACATATGGGTTGGGAGAAAATGAGAGAAAATGAGAGGTTAGTCAGTAGAACCTATGGGTTGGGAGAAAATGAGAGAAAATGAGAGGTTAGTCAGTAGAACATATGGGTTGGGAGAAATGAGAGGTTAATCAATAGAACATACAGGTTGGGAGAAATGAGAGGTTGGTCAATAGAAAATATGGGTTGGGAGAAAATGAGAGAAAATGAGAGGTTAGTCAATAGAACATACAGGTTGGGAGAAATGAGAGGTTAGTCAATAGAACATATGGGTTGGGAGAAATGAGAGGTTAGTCAGTAGAACATATGGGTTGGGAGAAATGAGAGGTTAGTCAGTAGAACATATGGGTTGGGAGAAATGAGAGGTTAGTCAGTAGAACATATGGTTTGGGAGAAAATGAGAGAAAATGAGAGGTTAGTCAGTAGAACATATGGGTTGGGAGAAATGAGAGGTTAATCAATAGAACATACAGGTTGGGAGAAATGAGAGGTTGGTCAATAGAACATATGGGTTGGGAGAAAATGAGAGAAAATGAGAGGTTAGTCAATAGAACATACAGGTTGGGAGAAATGAGAGGTTAGTCAGTAGAACATATGGGTTGGGAGAAATGAGAAGTTGGTCAATAGAACATATGGGTTGGGAGAAATGAGAAGTTGGTCAATAGAACATATGGGTTGGGAGAAAATGAGAGAAAATGAGAGGTTAGTCAGTAGGACATATGGGTTGGGAGAAATGAGAGGTTAGTCAATAGAACATATGGGTTGGGAGAAATGAGAGGTTAGTCAGTAGAACATATGGGTTGGGAGAAATGAGAGGTTAGTCAGTAGAACATATGGGTTGGGAGAAATGAGAGGTTAGTCAGTAGAACATATGGTTTGGGAGAAAATGAGAGAAAATGAGAGGTTAGTCAGTAGAACATATGGGTTGGGAGAAATGAGAGGTTAATCAATAGAACATACAGGTTGGGAGAAATGAGAGGTTGGTCAATAGAACATATGGGTTGGGAGAAAATGAGAGAAAATGAGAGGTTAGTCAATAGAACATACAGGTTGGGAGAAATGAGAGGTTAGTCAGTAGAACATATGGGTTGGGAGAAATGAGAAGTTGGTCAATAGAACATATGGGTTGGGAGAAAATGAGAGAAAATGAGAGGTTAGTCAGTAGGACATATGGGTTGGGAGAAATGAGAGGTTAGTCAATAGAACATACGGGTTGGGAGAAATGAGAGGTTAGTCAGTAGGACATATGGGTTGGGAGAAATGAGAGGTTAGTCAGTAGAACATACGGGTTGGGAGAAATGAGAGGTTAGTCAGTAGAACATTTGGGTTGGGAGAAATGAGAGGTTAGTCAGTAGGACATATGGGTTGGGAGAAATGAGAGGTTAGTCAGTAGGACATATGGGTTGGGAGAAATGAGAGGTTAGTCAATAGAACATACGGGTTGGGAGAAATGAGAGGTTAGTCAATAGAACATATGGGTTGGGAGAAATGAGTGGTTAGTCAGTAGAACATACGGGTTGGGAGAAATGAGAGGTTAGTCAATAGAACATACGGGTTGGGAGAAATGAGAGGTTAGTCAGTAGAACATACGGGTTGGGAGAAATGAGATGTTAGTCAGTAGAACATACGGGTTGGGAGAAATGAGAGGTTGGTCAATAGAACATATGGGTTGGGAGAAAATGAGAGAAAATGAGAGGTTAGTCAGTAGAACATATGGGTTGGGAGAAATGAGAGGTTAGTCAATAGAACATACAGGTTGGGAGAAATGAGAGGTTGGTCAATAGAACATATGGGTTTGTAGAAAATGAGAGGTTGGTCAATAGAACATATGGGTTGGGAGAAAATGAGAGAAAATGAGAGGTTAGTCAGTAGAACATATGGGTTGGGAGAAATGAGAGGTTGGTCAATAGAACATATGGGTTGGTGAGAAAATGAGAGAAAATGAGAGGTTAGTCAGTAGGACATATGGGTTGGGAGAAATGAGAGGTCAGTCAGTAGAACATACGGGTTGGGAGAAATGAGAGGTTAGTCAGTAGAACATTTGGGTTGGGAGAAATGAGAGGTTAGTCAGTAGGACATATGGGTTGGGAGAAATGAGAGGTTAGTCAGTAGGACATATGGGTTGGGAGAAATGAGAGGTTAGTCAGTAGGACATACGGGTTGGGAGAAATGAGAGGTTAGTCAGTAGGACATATGGGTTGGGAGAAATGAGAGGTCAGTCAGTAGAACATACGGGTTGGGAGAAATGAGAGGTTAGTCAGTAGGACATACGGGTTGGGAGAAATGAGAGGTTAGTCAATAGAACATACAGGTTGGGAGAAATGAGAGGTTGGTCAATAGAACATATGGGTTGGGAGAAAATGAGAGAAAATGAGAGGTTAGTCAGTAGAACATATGGGTTGGGAGAAATGAGAGGTTGGTCAATAGAACATATGGGTTGGTGAGAAAATGAGAGAAAATGAGAGGTTAGTCAGTAGGACATATGGGTTGGGAGAAATGAGAGGTTAGTCAGTAGGACATATGGGTTGGGAGAAATGAGAGGTTAGTCAGTAGAACATATGGGTTGGGAGAAATGAGAGGTTAGTCAGTAGAACATATGGGTTGGGAGAAATGAGAGGTTAGTCAGTAGAACATATGGGTTGGGAGAAATGAGAGGTTAGTCAGTAGGACATATGGGTTGGGAGAAATGAGAGGTTAGTCAGTAGGACATATGGGTTGGGAGAAATGAGAGTTTAGTCAGTAGAACATATGGGTTGGGAGAAATGAGAGGTTAGTCAGTAGGACATATGGGTTGGGAGAAATGAGAGGTTAGTCAGTAGGACATACGGGTTGGGAGAAATGAGAGGTTAGTCAATAGAACATACGGGTTGGGAGAAATGAGAGGTTAGTCAATAGAACATACGGGTTGGGAGAAATGAGAGGTTAGTCAGTAGGACATACGGTTTGGGAGAAATGAGAGGTCAGTTGGGAGAAAGTCAGTCAGTACAGGCTGGTTGGAAGGATCCAGGTTAAAGGTCATCTCATAGTTCACCTCAATATTATGGCCAAATCCTACCCCCAGGATATAATATCCATTTATCTTTGAGTTATGATCTTCAATTAGTATCTCGAGTTTGAAGACTCAACTCTTCCAGTACTGAAGAAAAGGCGTTACGTTTTCCTTTAGTTTAGTGTTTGTTTCTGCGTCAGCTGTAGAGTATAACGAGGCGTGTTACAGCTGGTTCTTAACTGGTGATACCTGTGTGTAATACAGACTTATGGACTGAGTTCCATTACACATCGATGTATTTGTTGATGTGAAAGTGACCAAGCTAAGTCCTACCATTTGAAGGCCAGCCCAACAGTCAAGTGTAACTCAAACTCTGGTTTAGTATGACCCTAACATTTAACAGGACTTTTTAAATGGGAGCGTCTTAGGACACGAGGTTCAGTTTACCACCATTAGGCCTGAATTAAATACTGTATCTAGAAATTGAATTTTACACAACCTTCGTTATTAATGTGTTTTTGTCACCTGTCAAATATAAAACCAATATAAACAAGCCAAATATAAAACCAACAATATTTACATGGAAAAAATACCCTGGTGCCTATATCAGCCTGACGCTGGATCACAAAATGAAACCTGAACCATCTCTCGTTTCCAAGTGCACGTACCGTACACGTACCGTACACCGTAACAAGGTTAGCGATGGTTGGTTATAATGCAATCTAAAATTAGCTGAGAAGATGATTAAATCAAACTACAGGATATACAATCAGAGTTTAGAGCTGCTAAGCTAACCCTTTATATCTACTGAGAAGTCATCAGCGTAAGCCAAAGCGTGGCCAAGAAAATATGCTCGCATGGCCTTCCTCAAATTCAATCTTTTCGTTCTTTATTCATTTACTGGTAGTAAATATAATACATCATTTCATTTGTCTTGTTTATTTCTGCATGATGTGTGTGTGCGTCTGTGTGTGCAAGTGTGCAAGTGTGTGCGTTATTGTGTGTGTGCCTGTGTGTGTGTGTGCGCCTGTGTGTGTGTTTGTTTCTGTGTGTCTGTGTTAAACGTGTGTGTGTGGGTGTGTGTGTGTTTGTTTCTGTGTGTCTGTGTTAAACGTGTGTGTGTGTGTGTGTGTGTGTGTGTGTGTGTGTGTGTGTGTGTGTGTGTGTGTGTGTGTGTGTGTGTGTGTGTGTGTGTGTGTGTGTGTGCGTGTGTGTGCGCCTGTGTGTTTGTTTCTGTGTGTCTGTGTTAAACGGGTGTGTGTATGCCCAGCGAGCACATGTGGCTCTTTGGAAGTTGTGGGAATGTACGTTTTTGGTTTTCCATTGGTTCTGGAAGCTAAGCCATAAGTTTACTGACAGGTTTTTTATATAGTTAAACCAAGCATAGAAGTGTTATTGAAATTCTCATTGAAACATGTTCTCACTACGTTATTTATTTACCTTCAAATATCATGTAATTCCTGTTCTCAGAACGTTAATAAAATCTCCTGGGAAACTTTCAGGGAACCATAGTAAATACCTCGCTAGAGGTACTGCAGAAAATGCAGAAAATGTTACACTAAAGTACTAAAATTCCCACAGATGAACGTTGTTTCTTAATGTTCTCTGAACGTTTTGAGAACGTGACTTTAAATAGAACCATGAGGAAAACTGCAGAAAAAAAGTTATGCAGAAGTAATGAAATTCCCACAAAAGAACCATTGGACAAGCACACTCTTTCCAAGCTCTAACAAACATATGGTTCTCAGAACGTTATGTGTTAGCTGGGTGTTCCGTGCACACGTGTGTCTTTCCCTCTAGTATATGACCAGTCCCTCTGGCAGGTTGGGGAGCACCAGTTGTCTCCTTGGCCTGGGGTTTATGGCCCACGTCTTTATTTCAGAGTCCGTTAATAGCCCTGGATCTTACATTGAGATGTTTAACAAGTCCCCGGGATTGGCCATGACAGATACATCAGTTTATTATGCGCTACCTTATGGGTCACTATATATACTTACTGGTTATGATGGGGCTAGGGCTGGAGGGGCTGGAGGGGCTGAAGGGCCTGGAGGGGCTAGGGCTGGAGGGGCTAGGGCTGGAGGGGCTAGGGCTGGAGGGGCTAGGGCTGGAGGGGCTAGGTAATGATGGGGCTAGGATTGGAGGGGCTAAGTAACGATGGGGCTAGGGCTGGAGGGGCTGGAGGGCTACGTAACGATGGGGCTAGGGCTGGAGGGACTAGGGCTGGAGGGGCTGGTGCTGGAGGGGCTAGGGCTGGAGGGATGGAGGGCTAGGTAATGATGGGGCTAGGTCTGGAGGAGCTAGGGCTGGAGGGGCTGGTGCTGGAGGGGCTAGGGCTGGAGGGAATGGAGGGCTAGGTAACGATGGGGCTAGGTCTGGAGGGGCTAGGGCTGGAGGGGCTGGATGGGCTAGGTTATGATGGGGCTAGGGTTGGAGGGGCTAAGTAACGATGGGGCTAGGGCTGGAGGGGCTGGTGCTGGAGGGACTAGGGCTGGAGGGGCTGGTGTTGGAGGGGCTAGGTAATGATGGGGCTAGGGATGGAGGGCTAGGGATGGAGGGGCCGTAGGGGCTAGGTAATGATGGGGCTAGGGCTGGAGGGCTAGGTAACACTGGGGCTAGGGCTGGAGGGGCTAGGTACCATTGGGGCTAGGGCTGGAGGGCTAGGTAACAATAGGGCTAGGGCTGGAAGGGCTAGGGCTGGAGAGGCTAGGTAACACTGGGGCTAGGACTGGAGGGGCTTGGTAACAATGGGGTTAGGAATGGAGTGGCTAGACTAAGATGGGGCTCGGGATGGAGGGGCTATGTCTGGAGGGACTAGGGCTGGAGGGCCTATGTCTGGAGGGGCTAGGGATGGAGGGTCTGTGGCTGGAGGGGCTAGGGATGGAGGGACTAGGGTTGGAGGGTCTGTGGCTGGAGGGGCTAGGGCTAAAGTGGCTAGATTAAGTTGGGGTTAGGGTAGGAGGGGCTAGGTAATGATGGGGCTAGGGTTGGAGGGGCTAGGTAAAGATGGAGCTAGGGTTAGAGGGGATAGGGTTGGATGTGCTAGGTAATGATGGGGCTAGGGTTGGAGAGGCTAGGTAATGATGGGGCTAGGGTTGGAGGGGCTAGGTACGATGGGGCTAGGGTTGGAGAGGCTAGGTAATGATGGGGCTAGGGTTGGAGAGGCTAGGCAATGATGGGGCTAGTGTTGGAGGCGCTAGATAATGATGGGGCTAGAGTTGTAGGGGCTAGGTAACGATGGGGCTAGGGTTGGAGGGGCTAGGTAACGATGGGGCTAGGGTTGGAGGGGCTAGGTAACGATGGGGCTAGAGTTGGAGGGGCTAGATAATGATGGGGCTAGGTTTGGAGGGGCTAGGTAACGATGGGGCTAGGGTTGGTGGGGCTAGATAATGATGGGGCTAGGATTGGAGGGGCTAGGTAACGATGGTGCTAGGGTTAGAGGGGCTAGGGTTGGAGTGGCTAGGTAATGATGGGGCTAGGGTTGGAGGGGCTAGAGGTGGAGGGGCTAGGTAATGATGGGGCTAGGGTTGGAGGGGCTAGAGGTGGAGGGGCTAGGTAACAATGGGGCTAGGGTTAGAGGGGCTAGGGTTGGAGGGGCTAGAGGTAGAGGGGCTAGGTAACGATGGGGCTAGGGTTAGAGGGGCTAGGGTTGGAGGGGCTAGAGGTAGAGGGGCTAGGTAACGATGGGGCTAGGGTTAGAGGGGCTAGGGCTGGAGGGGCTAGAGGTGGAGGGGCTAGGTAACGATAGGGCTAAAGGTTAGAGGGGCTAGGGTTGGAGGGGCTAGAGGTGGAGGGGCTAGGTAACGATGGGGCTAGGGTTAGAGGGGCTAGGTAACGATGGGGCTAGGGTTAGAGGGGCTAGGGTTAGAGGGGCTAGGGTTAGAGGGGCTAGGGTTAGAGGGGCTAGGGTTAGAGGGGCTAGGTAACGATGGGGCTAGGGTTAGAGGGGCTAGGGTTAGAGCGGCTAGGGTTAGAGGGGCTAGGGTTAGAGGGGCTAGGGTTAGAGGGGCTCGGGTTAGAGGGGCTAGGTAACGATGGGGCTAGGGTTAGAGGGGCTAGGGTTAGAGGGGCTAGGGTTAGAGGGGCTCGGGTTAGAGGGGCTAGGTAACGATGGGGCTAGGGTTAGAGGGGCTAGGGTTAGAGGGGCTAGGGTTAGAGGGGCTAGGGTTAGAGGGGCTAGGGTTAGAGGGGCTAGGTAACGATGGGGCTAGGGTTAGAGGGGCTAGGGTTGGAGGGGCTAGAGGTGGAGGGGCTAGGTAACGATGGGGCTAGGGTTAGAGGGGCTAGGGTTAGAGGGGCTAGGGTTAGAGGGGCTAGGTAACGATGGGGCTAGGGTTAGAGGGGCTAGGGTTAGAGGGGCTAGGGTTAGAGGGGCTAGGGTTAGAGGGGCTAGGTAACGATGGGGCTAGGGTTAGAGGGGCTAGGGTTGGAGGGGCTAGAGGTGGAGGGGCTAGGTAACAATGGGGCTAGGGTTAGAGGGGCTAGGGCTGGAGGGGCTGGGATTACCATGCTTTTAAAGCGACTGTACGGTCTGGGATCTGAGAACCTGTTCAATTGTCTTTTTAATTCTGGGATCTGGGAATCTGTTCAATGTGGATGTCCTGTATTGCCAGTCCTTGCATCTAGAGAGCTGTGTATACATTTGAGAGTAGTCACATTTGTAGTTCCCTAGCCCCATCGTTACCTAGCCCCTCTAACCTGAGCCCCATTGTTACCTAGCCCCTCTAACCCTAGCCCCTCTAACCCTAGCCCCTCTAACCCTAGCCCCATCGTTACCTAGCCACTCTAACCCGAGCCCCTCTAACCCTAGCCCCTCTAACCCTAGCCCCTCTAACCCTAGCCCCATCGTTACCTAGCCCCTCTAACCCGAGCCCCTCTAACCCTAGCCCCTCTAACCCTAGCCGCTCTAACCCTAGCCCCTCTAACCCTAGCCCCATCGTTACCTAGCCCCTCTAACCCTAGCCCCTCTAACCCTAGCCCCTCTAACCCTAGCCCCTCTAACCCTAGCCCCTCTAACCCTAGCCCCATCGTTACCTAGCCCCTCTAACCCGAGCCCCTCTAACCCTAGCCCCTCTAACCCTAGCCCCTCTAACCCTAGCCCCATCGTTACCTAGCCCCTCTAACCCGAGCCCCTCTAACCCTAGCCCCTCTAACCCTAGCCCCTCTAACCCTAGCCGCTCTAACCCTAGCCCCTCTAACCCTAGCCCCATCGTTACCTAGCCCCTCTAACCCTAGCCCCTCTAACCCTAGCCCCTCTAACCCTAGCCCCTCTAACCCTAGCCCCTCTAACCCTAGCCCCTCTAACCCTAGCCCCATCGTTACCTAGCCCCTCTAACCCTAGCCCCTCTAACCCTAGCCCCTCTAACCCTAGCCCCTCTAACCCTAGCCCCATCGTTACCTAGCCCCTCTAACCCGAGCCCCTCTAACCCTAGCCCCTCTAACCCTAGCCCCATCGTTACCTAGCCCCTCTAACCCGAGCCCCTCTAACCCTAGCCCCTCTAACCCTAGCCCCATCGTTACCTAGCCCCTCTAACCCTAGCCCCTCTAACCCTAGCCCCTCTAACCCTAGCCCCATCGTTACCTAGCCCCTCTAACCCTAGCCCCTCTAACCCTAGCCCCTCTAACCCTAGCCCCTCTAACCCGAGCCCCTCTAACCCTAGCCCCTCTAACCCTAGCCGCTCTAACCCTAGCCCCTCTAACCCTAGCCCCATCGTTACCTAGCCCCTCTAACCCGAGCCCCTCTAACCCTAGCCCCTCTAACCCTAGCCCCATCCCTCAGCATGGCTGGGCTGCCATTTATTTTTATTTTTTTGTCTTTCTTTGCATCCCAAACTGTAGCTTAAAGTTGGCTGGAGAAGGACATTGGATGTTTGGTCTGGATGATGATGATGAAGGTGTTGGCACGACATCACAGGCATCCTGTCTGTCTGATAGGTCACAAAGAAAAACGATTAAAAACCAGGTGCAGTTCCCATTCCCACTGACGTTGACACACCAAATGTTATTTACGGACGATGTTTGTGGGTCTGACTCTGTTTATTGCTGATGTTTACATGGGTCTGACTCTGTTTATGGCTGATGTTTACATGGGTCTGACTCTGTTTATGGCTGATGTTTACATGGGTCTGACTCTGTTTATGGCTGATGTTTACATGGGTCTGACTCTGTTTACGGCTGATGTTTACGTAGGTCTGACTCTGTTTATGGCTGATGTTTACATGGGTCTGACTCTGTTTATGGCTGATGTTTACATGGGTCTGACTCTGTTTACGGCTGATGTTTACGTGGGTCTGACTCTGTTTACGGCTGATGTTTACATGGGTCTGACTCTGTTTATGGCTGATGTTTACATGGGTCTGACTCTGTTTACGGCTGATGTTTACATGGGTCTGACTCTGTTTATTGCTGATGTTTACGTGGGTCTGACTCTGTTTATGGCTGATGTTTACATGGGTCTGACTCTGTTTATGGCTGATGTTTACGTGGGTCTGACTCTGTTTATGGCTGATGTTTACGTGGGTCTGACTCTGTTTATGGCTGATGTTTACATGGGTCTGACTCTGTTTACGGCTGATGTTTACATGGGTCTGACTCTGTTTATGGCTGATGTTTACGTGGGTCTGACTCTGTTTATGGCTGATGTTTACATGGGTCTGACTCTGTTTACGGCTGATGTTTACGTGGGTCTGACTCTGGGTCTGACTCTGTTTATGGCTGATGTTTACATGGGTCTGACTCTGTTTACGGCTGATGTTTACGTGGGTCTGACTCTGGGTCTGACTCTGTTTATGGCTGATGTTTACATGGGTCTGACTCTGTTTACGGCTGATGTTTACGTGGGTCTGACTCTGTTTATGGCTGATGTTTACATGGGTCTGACTCTGTTTATGGCTGATGTTTACGTGGGTCTGACTCTGTTTACGGCTGATGTTTACGTGGGTCTGACTCTGTTTATGGCTGATGTTTACATGGGTCTGACTCTGTTTATGGCTGATGTTTACGTGGGTCTGACTCTGGGTCTGACTCTGTTTATGGCTGATGTTTACGTGGGTCTGACTCTGTTTATGGCTGATGTTTACGTGGGTCTGACTCTGGGTCTGACTCTGTTTATGGCTGATGTTTACGTGGGTCTGACTCTGTTTACGGCTGATGTTTACGTGGGTCTGACTCTGTTTATGGCTGATGTTTACGTGGGTCTGACTCTGGGTCTGACTCTGTTTATGGCTGATGTTTACGTGGGTCTGACTCTGTTTATTGCTGATGTTTACATGGGTCTGACTCTGTTTATGGCTGATGTTTACGTGGGTCTGACTCTGTTTATGGCTGATGTTTACGTGGGTCTGACTCTGTTTATGGCTGATGTTTACGTGGGTCTGACTCTGTTTATGGCTGATGTTTACATGGGTCTGACTCTGTTTATGGCTGATGTTTACGTGGGTCTGACTCTGTTTATGGCTGATGTTTACATGGGTCTGACTCTGTTTATGGCTGATGTTTACGTGGGTCTGACTCTGTTTATGGCTGATGTTTACGTGGGTCTGACTCTGTTTATGGCTGATGTTTACATGGGTCTGACTCTGTTTATGGCTGATGTTTACATGGGTCTGACTCTGTTTACGGCTGATGTTTACGTGGGTCTGACTCTGTTTATGGCTGATGTTTACATGGGTCTGACTCTGGGTCTGACTCTGGGTCTGACTCTGTTTACGGCTGATGTTTACGTGGGTCTGACTCTGTTTACGGCTGATGTTTACGTGGGTCTGACTCTGTTTATGGCTGATGTTTACATGGGTCTGACTCTGGGTCTGACTCTGTTTATGGCTGATGTTTACATGGGTCTGACTCTGTTTATGGCTGATGTTTACGAGGGTCTGACTCTGTTTACGGCTGATGTTTACGTGGTTCTGACTCTGTTTATGGCTGATGTTTACATGGGTCTGACTCTGGGTCTGACTCTGTTTATGGCTGATGTTTACATGGGTCTGACTCTGTTTATGGCTGATGTTTACATGGGTCTGACTCTGTTTACGGCTGATGTTTACATGGGTCTGACTCTGTTTATGGCTGATGTTTACGTGGGTCTGACTCTGCCCAGAAGCAGCTGTAGTATGAGTACTCAACATGATATCAAAAGGATAATTTGAACGATGTTTTGAGGCTATCCAGTGTTTCTTTGCATTTACATTACTTACAAACATTGGAGTAAAACAAGGTTATATGACAGTTGAACTAAAGTCATGAGGTAATTATGAGTTATATTCATCAAGAATCAATGGCTCTAGATCAACTTAGCAACTAGGGATTCTAGAACCGAGTGTTTTCACTCTGTTCCCAACCCATGTCTTTCTCTATGCTAGGAACATTTTAGGAGCATCCTTAAACGTTTGGCAAGACTAAACAGACGTGTGAATGTTTGCATTGAGAACGGTCAAACCATTTTTACATTTAAATTAATTTGGCATGGATTCATGCGAAGTTCAGAGTTATAGCATGTAGTGACCTGCAACAGTAGAAACACCTTTGGTTGTGATTACAGCTGTGAGTCTTCGAGGGTAAGTCTCCTAATAGCTTTACACACCTGGATTGTACAATATTAGCCCATTATACTTTTCATAATTCTTCAAGCTCTGTCAAGATGCTGGGGATAATGGCTATAAATAAATGTTCAAGTGTTGCCATAGGAACAGGAACATTCACGGTCTTCTTGAAATGCAACCCAGTGTAGATTTGGCTTTGTTTTGTAGGTTATTGTCCTGCTGAAAGGTGAAGCAGACTGAAGCAGGTTTGTGCTGAGCTCCGTCCTGTTTCTTTTTATCCCGAAAAACTCCCCAGTATTTGCTGATGTCAAGCATACCCATACCATGATGCAGCCACCACCATGCTTGAAAATGAGGAGGCAGTTGCTCAGTGATGTGTTGTGTTGGATTTGCCTCAAACATAAGGCTTTGCATTTAGGACAAAAAGTATATTACTTTGCTGTGTTGTTTTGCAGTATTAATTTAGTGCCTTGTTGCAAACAAGATGCATTTTTTTGAATATTTTTTTATTCTGTATATTTGCATTCTTCTTTTCACTCTGTCATTTTTAAGTCATTATTGTGGAGTCACAAAAATATGTTTTGATCCATCCTCAGTTTTCTCCCATCACAGACATTGAACTCTTGTAACTTTTAAAATCACCAAAGGACTCATGGGAAAATCCCTGAGCAGTTTCCTTCCTGTCCTGCATCTCAGTTCAGACGACTGTATCTTTGATGTGTCTGGGTGGTTTAATACATCATCGACAGCATCGTTATTAACATGACCATGTGCTTAAAGACATATTCAATGTCTGATTTGTAATTGTTACTTCGGGAAAGCTCCCTGGTCTTTCTAGTTGAATCGGTGCTTGAAATTCAATACTTGACTTGAAGGACCTTACAGATGTTGTCTGTATGGAGGACAGATGTTGTCTGTATGGAGGACAGATGTTGTCTGTATTTTTTATTTTTATTTTTTATTTCACCTTTATTTAACCAGGTAGGCTAGTTGAGAACAAGTTCTCATTTACAACTGCGACCTGGCCAAGATAAAGCATAGCAGTGTGAACAGACAACACAGAGTTACACATGGAGTAAACAATTAACAAGTCAATAACACAGTAGAAAAAAAGGGGAGTCTATATACAATGTGTGCAAAAGACATGAGGAGGTAGGCGAATAATTACAATATTGCAGATTAACACTGGATTGATAAATGATCATGTACAGGTAGAGATATTGGTGTGCAAAAGAGCAGAAAAGTAAATAAATAAAAAACTGTGGGCTGTTTACCAATAGATTATGTATAGCTGCAGCGATCGGTTAGTATGGAGGGCAGATGTTGTCTGTATGGAGGACAGATGTTGTCTGTATGGAGGACAGATGTTGTCTGTATGGAGGACAGATGTTGTCTGTATGGAGGGCAGATGTTGTCTGTATGGAGGACAGATGTTGTCTGTATGGAGGGCAGATGTTGTCTGTATGGAGGGCAGATGTTGTCTGTATGGAGGACAGATGTTGTCTGTATGGAGGACAGATGTTGTCTGTATGGAGGGCAGATGTTGTCTGTATGGAGGGCAGATGTTGTCGGTATGGAGGACAGATGTTGTCTGTATGGAGGACAGATGCTGTCTGTATGGAGGGCAGATGTTGTCTGTATGGAGGACAGATGTTGTCTGTATGGAGGACAGATGTTGTCTGTATGGAGGGCAGATGTTGTCTGTATGGAGGGCAGATGTTGTCTGTATGGAGGACAGAGGAATGTAAGTCATAAAAAAAAAATCATTATGAACTTTTTTGAGTGGACTGTTCATGGAAAAAAAAGACAATTTGATCAATTTCAATCCCACTTTGAAACACAATAAAAATGAAAATAACATTAAAATGTGAAGAAATCGAAGGGGCGTGAATACTTTGACACTGTGTCTGAGCTTCATCTCATAGATTAGTATTCCACTAAAATTGATTATGATATGAAACAGACGTGATACGCGTTCAACATTAATTTCCTAAATATCCATTGTGACATATGTTTATTTCTAATGCCTCTTTTGCCCTCCTCTCCTCCCTCTCTCTCTCTCTCTCTTTCTCTCTCTCTCTCTTTGCCCCCTCTCTCTCTCTCCTCCCTCTCTCTCTCTCTCTCTCTCTCTCTCTCCATGTCCCCCCTCTCTCTCTCCATGTCCCCCCTCCCTCTCTCTCTCCATGTCCCCCCCCCTCTCTCTCTCTCTCTCTCTCTCTCTCTCTCTCCCTCTCTCTCTCTCTCTCTCTCTCTCTCTCTCTCTCTCTCTTCATGTCCCCCCCTCTCTCTCTCCATGTCCCCCCTCTCTCTCTCTCTCCATGTCCCCCTCTCTCTCTCTCTCTCTCTCACTCTCTCTCTCTCTCCATGTCCCCCCCTCTCTCTCTCTCTCTCTCTCTCTCTCTCTCTCTCTCTCTCTCTCTCCATGTCCCCCCCTCTCTCTCTCCATGTCCCCCTCTCTCTCTCTCACTCTCTCTCTCTCTCTCTCTCCATGTCCCCCTCTCTCTCTCTCTCTCTCTCTGTCTCTCTATCTCTCTCTCTCCATGTCCCCCTCTCTCTCTCCATGTCCCCCCCTCTCTCTCTCTCTCTCTCTCCATGTCCCCCTCTCTCTCTCCATGCCCCCCCCTCTCTCTCTCTCTCTCTCTCCATGTCCCTCTGCTGTATAGAGAGGAGGGGTCTGGAATCACCTGCCACCCCATTCTATGTCTTGTTGTTACAGTGATTCATTGCTCTAACACACACTCTCATTCCCACTCACAGGAACACCATGTAAAATGATGGTATGTCTTTGTCAGGGACACTAAACTCAGGGCCATTTGTGTTTCAGCTCCACAATGTTTCACAACCTTATCATTCCTGTCTAAAGCCCCTCGTCTGTCCCTGAGCTCACAAACACTGGGGTCAGGTTTCAAACCCTTTCCTCTCCTCCTCCTCCCCACTCCTCCTCCCCTCCTCTCTTATCCTCTCCTCCTCTCCTCTCCTTTCCCTTCATCCTCCACCACTCCTCATCCCCTCCTCTCTTCTCCTCTTCTCATTTCCTCCCCTTTCCTCGACTCCTCCTCCACCACTCCTCCCCTCCTCTCTTATCTTCTCCTCCTCTCCTCCTCTTCTCTCCTTTCCCTTCCTCTTCCACCACTCCTCCTCTTCTCTCCTTTCCTCTCCCCCCCTCCCCACTACTCCTCTCCTCCTCTCTTATCATCTCCTCCTCTTCTCTCCTTTCCTCTCCCCTTCCTCCCCACTACTCTCCCCTTCCTCCCTCCTCCCCCCCTCTCTTATCATCTCCTTCTCTTATCTCCTTTCCTCTCCCCCTCCTCCCCACTCCTCCTCCCCTCCTCTCTTCTCCTCTCCTCCTCTTCTCTAAATTCCTCTCCCCCTCCTCCCCACTCCTCCTCCCCTCCTCTCTTATCCTCTCCTCCTCTCCTCTTTCCTTTCCTCTCATTCTCTCTTTAACTCACAACCTGATTGAACAGTATGTGCTGTTGTGTTGTTTGTATTGGATAGTCTCAACACTACTATCCTCTATGGTCTCTTGCTGCCCTCTACAGTAGTCTCTGTCTCTCTCTCTCTCTCTCTCTCTCTCTCTCTCTCTCTCTCTCTCTCTCTCTCTGAGTGTATACCTGAGCTCTAACAGACAGACTCCCTTGAGGCAGGACCTCTCTCTCTGTCTCTCTCTCTCTCTCTGAGTGAATACCTGAGCTCTAACAGACAGACTCACTTGTGGCAGGACCTCTCTCTCTCTCTCTGTGTGTGTGCACGTGTGCATACTGGATACAAGCAGGTGACTACTAGTTTACATGTCTGGGTTATATGTCTGGGTTATTGAGAGAGATGAGAGATGAGAGAGAGATGAGAGAGATGAGAGAGAGAGATGAGAGATGAGAGAGAGAGAGAGATGAGAGAGATGAGAGACGAGAGATGAGAGAGAGAGATATGAGAGATGAGAGAGAGAGATGAGAGATGAGAGAGAGAGATATGAGAGATGAGAGAGAGAGACAGAGAGAGAGGTCCTGTCTCAAGGGAGTCTGTGAAGGAGAGACTCTGAGACCTGTCACAATGTGAAGGAGAGACTCTGAGACCTGTCACAATGTGAAGGAGAGACTCTGAGACCTGTCACAATGTGAAGGAGAGACTCTGAGACCTGTCACAATGTGAAGGAGAGACTCTGAGACCTGTCACAATGTGAAGGAGAGACTCTGAGACCTGTCACAATGTGAAGGAGAGACTCTGAGACCTGTCACAATGTGAAGGAGAGACTCTGAGACCTGTCACAATGTGAAGGAGAGACTCTGAGACCTGTCACAATGTGAAGGAGAGACTCTGAGACCTGTCACAATGTGAAGGAGAGACTCTGAGACCTGTCACAATGTGAAGGAGAGACTCTGAGACCTGTCACAATGTGAAGAAGAGACTCTGAGACCTGTCACAATGTAAAGGAGAGACTCTGAGACCTGTCACAGTGTGAAGGAGAGACTCTGAGACCTGTCACAATGTGAAGGAGAGACTCTGAGACCTGTCACAATGTGAAGGAGAGACTCTGAGACCTGTCACAATGTGAAGGAGAGACTCTGAGACCTGTCACAATGTGAAGGAGAGACTCTGAGACCTGTCACAATGTGAAGGAGAGACTCTGAGACCTGTCACAATGTGAAGGAGAGACTCTGAGACCTGTCACAATGTGAAGGAGAGACTCTGAGACCTGTCACAATGTGAAGAAGAGACTCTGAGACCTGTCACAATGTAAAGGAGAGACTCTGAGACCTGTCACAGTGTGAAGGAGAGACTCTGAGACCTGTCACAGTGTGAAGGAGAGACTCTGAGACCTGTCACAATGTGAAGGAGAGGCTCTGAGACCTGTCACAATGTGAAGGAGAGACTCTGAGACCTGTCACAATGTGAAGGAGAGACTCTGAGACCTGTCACAATGTGAAGGAGAGACTCTGAGACCTGTCACAGTGTGAAGGAGAGACTCTGAGACCTGTCACAGAGTGAAGGAGAGACTCTGAGACCTGTCACAATGTGAAGGAGAGACTCTGAGACCTGTCACAATGTGAAGGAGAGACTCTGAGACCTGTCACAATGTGAAGGAGAGACTCTGAGACCTGTCACAATGTCAAGGAGAGACTCTGAGACCTGTCACAATGTGAAGGAGAGACTCTGAGACCTGTCACAATGTGAAGGAGAGACTCTGAGACCTGTCACAGTGTGAAGGAGAGACTCTGAGACCTGTCACAATGTGAAGGAGAGACTCTGAGACCTGTCACAATGTGAAGGAGAGACTCTGAGACCTGTCACAATGTGAAGAAGAGACTCTGAGACCTGTCACAATGTGAAGGAGAGACTCTGAGACCTGTCACAGTGTGAAGGAGAGACTCTGAGACCTGTCACAATGTGAAGGAGAGACTCTGAGACCTGTCACAATGTGAAGGAGAGACTCTCAGATCCTGTCACAATGTGAAGGAGAGACTCTGAGACCTGTCACAATGTGAAGGAGAGACTCTGAGACCTGTCACAATGTGAAGGAGAGACTCTGAGACCTGTCACAATGTGAAGGAGAGACTCTCAGATCCTGTCACAATGTGAAGGAGAGACTCTGAGACCTGTCACAATGTGAAGGAGATACTCTGAGACCTGTCACAGTGTGAAGGAGAGACTCTGAGACCTGTCACAGTGTGAAGGAGAGACTCTGAGACCTGTCACAATGTGAAGGAGAGACTCTGAGACCTGTCACAATGTGAAGGAGAGACTCTGAGACCTGTCACAATGTGAAGGAGAGACTCTGAGACCTGTCACAATGTGAAGGAGAGACTCTGAGACCTGTCACAATGTGAAGGAGAGACTCTGAGACCTGTCACAATGTGAAGGAGAGACTCTGAGACCTGTCACAATGTCAAGGAGAGACTCTGAGACCTGTCACAATGTGAAGGAGAGACTCTGAGACCTGTCACAATGTGAAGGAGAGACTCTGAGACCTGTCACAATGTGAAGGAGAGACTCTGAGACCTGTCACAATGTGAAGGAGATACTCTGAGACCTGTCACAATGTGAAGGAGAGACTCTGAGACCTGTCACAATGTGAAGGAGAGACTCTGAGACCTGTCACAATGTGAAGGAGAGACTCTGAGACCTGTCACAATGTGAAGGAGAGACTCTGAGACCTGTCACAATGTGAAGAAGAGACTCTGAGACCTGTCACAATGTGAAGGAGTGGCTCTGAGACCTGTCACAGTGTGAAGGAGAGACTCTGAGACCTGTCACAGTGTGAAGGAGAGACTCTGAGACCTGTCACGATGTGAAGGAGAGACTCTGAGACCTGTCACAATGTGAAGGAGAGACTCTGAGACCTGTCACAATGTGAAGGAGAGACTCTGAGACCTGTCACAATGTGAAGGAGAGACTCTGAGACCTGTCACAATGTGAAGCAGAGACTCTGAGACCTGTCACAATGTGAAGGAGAGACTCTGAGACCTGTCACAATGTGAAGGAGAGGCTTGCAGAGGTCAAGGGCAGGGTGTGTGTCAAAGGTCAGGGTGTGTGTCAAAGGTCAGGGTGTGTGTCAAAGGGCAGGGTGTATGTCAAAGGTCAGGGTGTGTGTCAAAGGTCAGGGTGTGTGTCAAAGGGCAGGGTGTATGTCAACAGTCAGGGTGTGTGTCAAAGGTCAGGGTGTGTGTCAACGGTCAGGGTGTGTGTCAACGGTCAGGGTGTGTGTCAACGGTCAGGGTGTGTGTCAACGGTCAGGGTGTGTGTCAATTACAGGAGAACAACCAGATGCACTGCTGCCTACAAGTGTATATCTTTTTTTTGTATTGCAAACGTTTTGTTCCTGTTAGGATTTATATTTTTTCAAACTTTAAAATCCGCTTATATTATAGTGACAATACAACATAATATTACACAGGAACCTTTGACAGGATAATGATCCTGTTGCAGGGGGGATAGTGTTGACAGTGACACCGGGTGGAGTTCCTTGTTCTAGGCGTTGAGTGTCCGACTGCCTGTGCAGCACAGGCAAAGTGCCGGGATGCTCTGAGGTCCTTGGGCCATCTGTTTCGGGTCCGCACACACACACACACACACACACACACACACACACACACACACACACACACACACACACACACACACACACACACACACACACACACACACACACACACACACACACACACACACGTACACAACTACTTTAGCATTGGAGGTATGTGGCCATTTTCTGCTTAATTAGGTCCAGTAAACTGACTCTCATTAGAAAGCAGCTGTTAACGCCCCCATTAACACACACACACACACACACACACACACACACACAGACACACGCGTAATGACACAGTTACTTGACTTCTGCAAAACAACACTGTCAAGTAGCAGATAGACTTTCACACAACAAAACAACACTGTCAAGTAGCAGATAGACTTTCACACAGCAAAACAACACTGTCAAGTAGCAGATAGATTTTCACACAGCAAAACAACACTGTC
>NC_088235.1:13558351-13575979 GCF_036934945.1 Oncorhynchus masou masou
GAATATATAGACTAGAACAGACTAATGACTACTACTAGTATGAATATATAGACTAGAACAGACTAATGACTACTACTAGTATGAACATATAGACTAGAGCAGGACTAATGACTACTACTAGTATGAATATATAGACTAGAGCAGGACTAATGACTACTACTAGTATGAATATATAGACTAGAGCAGACTAATGACTACTACTAGTATGAATATATAGACTAGAGCAGACTAATGACTACTACTAGTATAAATATATAGACTAGAGCAGGACTAATTACTACTCGTATAAATATATAGACTAGAGCAGGACTAATGACTACTACTAGTATGAATATATAGACTAGAGCAAACTAATGACTACTACTAGTATGAATATATAGACTAGAGCAGGACTAATGACTACTACTAGTATGAATATATAGACTAGAGCAGGACTAATGACTACTACTAGTATGAATATATAGACTAGAACAGACTAATGACTACTACTAGTATGAATATATAGACTAGAACAGACTAATGACTACTACTAGTATGAACATATAGACTAGAGCAGGACTAATGACTACTACTAGTATGAATATATAGACTAGAGCAGGACTAATGACTACTACTAGTATAAATATATAGACTAGAACAGACTAATGACTACTACTAGTATGAATATATAGACTAGAGCAGACTAATGACTACTACTAGTATGAATATATAGACTAGAGCAGACTAATGACTACTACTAGTATAAATATATAGACTAGAGCAGGACTAATGACTACTACTCGTATAAATATATAGACTAGAGCAGGACTAATGACTACTACTAGTATGAATATATAGACTAGAGCAGACTAATGACTACTACTAGTATGAATATATAGACTAGAGCAGGACTAATGACTACTACTAGTATGAATATATAGACTAGAGCAGGACTAATGACTAATACTAGTATGAATATATAGACTAGAGCAGGACTAATGACTACTACTCGTATAAATATATAGACTAGAGCAGGACTAATGACTACTACTAGTATGAATATATAGACTAGAATAGGACTAATGACTACTACTAGTATGAATATATAGACTAGAACAGGACTAATGACTACTACTAGTATGAATATTTAGACTAGAGCAGGACTAATGACTAATACTAGTATGAATATATAGACTAGAGCAGGACTAATGACTACTACTAGTATGAATATATAGACTAGAGCAGACTAATGACTACTACTAGTATAACTATATAGACTAGAACAGACTAATGACTACTACTAGTATGAATATATAGTTGTGCAGACTGCGTACGCCTGGTGTTAGTCTCTCCTTGGTACAGTCTGGTGTTAGTCTCTCCTTGGTACAGTCTGGTGTTAGTCTCTCCTTGGTACAGTCTGGTGTTAGTCTCTCCTTGGTACAGTCTGGTGTTAGTCTCTCCTTGGTACAGTCTGGTGTTAGTCTCTCCTTGGTACAGTCTGGTGTTAGTCTCTCCTTGGTACAGTCTGGTGTTAGTCTCTCCTTGGTACAGTCTGGTGTTAGTCTCTCCTTGGTACAGTCTGGTGTTAGTCTCTCCTTGGTACAGTCTGGTGTTAGTCTCTCCTTGGTACAGTCTGGTGTTAGTCTCTCCTTGGTACAGTCTGGTGTTAGTCTCTCCTTGGTACAGTCTGGTGTTAGTCTCTCCTTGGTACAGTCTGGTGTTAGTCTCTCCTTGGTACAGTCTGGTGTTAGTCTCTCCTTGGTACGCCTGGTGTTAGTCTCTCCTTGGTACAGTCTGGTGTTAGTCTCTCCTTGGTACAGTCTGGTGTTAGTCTCTCCTTGGTACAGTCTGGTGTTAGTCTCTCCTTGGTACAGTCTGGTGTTAGTCTCTCCTTGGTACAGTCTGGTGTTAGTCTCTCCTTGGTACAGTCTGGTGTTAGTCTCTCCTTGGTACAGTCTGGTGTTAGTCTCTCCTTGGTACAGTCTGGTGTTAGTCTCTCCTTGGTACAGTCTGGTGTTAGTCTCTCCTTGGTACAGTCTGGTGTTAGTCTCTCCTTGGTACAGTCTGGTGTTAGTCTCTCCTTGGTACAGTCTGGTGTTAGTCTCTCCTTGGTACAGTCTGGTGTTAGTCTCTCCTTGGTACAGTCTGGTGTTAGTCTCTCCTTGGTACAGTCTGGTGTTAGTCTCTCCTTGGTACAGTCTGGTGTTAGTCTCTCCTTGGTACAGTCTGGTGTTAGTCTCTCCTTGGTACAGTCTGGTGTTAGTCTCTCCTTGGTACAGTCTGGTGTTAGTCTCTCCTTGGTACAGTCTGGTGTTAGTCTCTCCTTGGTACAGTCTGGTGTTAGTCTCTCCTTGGTACAGTCTGGTGTTAGTCTCTCCTTGGTACAGTCTGGTGTTAGTCTCTCCTTGGTACAGTCTGGTGTTAGTCTCTCCTTGGTACAGTCTGGTGTTAGTCTCTCCTTGGTACAGTCTGGTGTTAGTCTCTCCTTGGTACAGTCTGGTGTTAGTCTCTCCTTGGTACAGTCTGGTGTTAGTCTCTCCTTGGTACAGTCTGGTGTTAGTCTCTCCTTGGTACAGTCTGGTGTTAGTCTCTCCTTGGTACAGTCTGGTGTTAGTCTCTCCTTGGTACAGTCTGGTGTTAGTCTCTCCTTGGTACAGTCTGGTGTTAGTCTCTCCTTGGTACAGTCTGTCTCATGCCTCCTCCTCTCAGAATCGTGCCGTTTCTGATGATGACCCCTGTAGTGATGGGGGTGTCTGATGGGGGTGTCTGATGGGGGTGTCTGATGGGGGTGTCTGATGGGGGTGTCTGATGGGGGTGTCCGATGGGGGTGTCTGATGGGGGTGTCTGATGGGGGTGTCTGATGGGGGTGTCTGATGGGGGTGTCTGATGGGGGTGTCTGATGGGGGTGTCTGATGGGGGTGTCTGGTGGGGGTGTCTGGTGGGGGTGTCTGGTGGGGGTGTCTGATGGGGGTGTCTGATGGGGGTGTCTGATGGGGGTGTCTGATGGGGGTGTCTGATGGGGGTGTCTGATGGGGGTGTCTGATGGGGGTGTCTGATGGGGGTGTCTGGTACTGCCGGGGCTCCAATCTGGTGATGCAACTCTACATGTACCTCCAAGATGAAAAGAGCATGGATCCCCCATGGTGGTGAAGTAATCAACTAATTATCTCAGCAACGTTGGGAAGGTAATAAAGTAGTCGGGTGTAGAGGTGTGTGTGTGTGTGTGTGTGGCTACTCTGTGCTCATTAGTGTTTCTGAATAAAGGAATGTTTGATACTTCAGACAGATTCTGTCCATTTGAAGTTAGATGGGGACGTGGAGAGGTTAGGTAATACAAATATATATACAGTATAATCTGAAAATATACCATACTCACGTCGAGCTAGATGAGCTGGATCACACACAGGCTAAATGAATTGGAATCAAAACCTGGAATGAAAACCTTGGTCTTCGTCCTAGTAGTTCATTAAAAGCCTGTGTAGCAGGGCCTCAGGACTGGCGGTCTATGTACAGGGGGAGCTGAACTCCTGGCTCATTACTGGCTCGTCGTGGTGTATAGGGGGCAGGGGAAGATACAAGAGCTGGCGAATACATATGAGGTTGGAACAAACACTTTATATCCAACATGGTATCATTGCTTAGCATCACTTTCTGAAGATTTTCAAAAAGATACTCAGCACGATTATTGATGCATAAGTCATTATGTCATCTTTGCAATTAATGTACAAAAGTGTCTGTTTATATCACCATAGGAACTAGTGCTCTGTCAGGTGTTAAACTACTGGGTCAGGGAGGTGTTTCTATCACCATAGGAACTAGTGCTCTGTAAGGTGTTAAACTACTGGGTTAGAAAGGTGTGTCTATCACCATAGGAACTAGTGCCCTGTCAGCTATATGACATGTGAAGGAGGAGGGAGCTATATGACATGTGAAGGAGCAGGGAGCTAAATGACATGTGAAGAAGGAGGGAGATATGTGACATGTGAAGGAGGAGGGAGTTATATGACATGTGAAGGAGGAGGGAGCTATATGACATGTGAAGGAGGAGGGAGTTATATGAAATGTGAAGGAGGAGGGAGTTATATGACATGTGAAGGAGGAGGGAGCTATATGACATGTGAAGGAGGAAGGAGTTATATGACATGTGAAGGAGGAGGGAGCTATATGACATGTGAAGGAGGAGGGAGTTATATGAAATGTGAAGGAGGAGGGAGTTATATGACATGTGAAGGAGGAGGGAGTTATATGACATGTGAAGGAGGAGGGAGTTATATGAAATGTGAAGGAGGAGGGAGTTATATGACATGTGAAGGAGGAGGGAGCTATATGAAATGTGAAGGAGGAGGGAGTTATATGACATGTGAAGGAGGAGGGAGCTATATGAAATGTGAAGGAGGAGGGAGCTATATGACATGTGAAGGAGGAGTCAACTATATGACATGTGAAGGAGGAGGGAGTTATATGACATGTGAAGGAGGAGGGAGTTATATGACATGTGAAGGAGGGAGCTATATGAAATGTGAAGGAGGAGGGAGCTATATGACATGTGAAGGAGGAGTCAACTATATGACATGTGAAGGAGGAGGGAGCAATATGACATGTGAAGGAGGAGTCAGCTATATGACATGTGAAGGAGGAGTCAGCTATATGACATGTGAAGGAGGAGGGAGCTATATGACATGTGAAGGAGGAGGGAGTTATATGACATGTGAAGGAGGAGTCAGCTATATGACATGTGAAGGAGGAGTCAGCTATATGACATGTGAAGGAGGAGGGAGCTATATGACATGTGAAGGAGGAGGGAGCTATATGACATGTGAAGGAGGAGTCAACTATATGACATGTAAAGGAGGAGGGAGCTATATGACATGTGAAGGAGGAGGGAGTTATATGACATGTGAAGGAGGAGGGAGCTATATGAAATGTGAAGGAGAGGGAGCTATATGACATGTGAAGGAGGAGTCAACTATATGACATGTGAAGGAGGAGGGAGCTATATGATATGTGAAGGAGGAGTCAACTCCATGACATGCGAAGGAGGAGGGAGCTATATGACATGTGAAGGAGGAGTCAGCTATATGACATGTGAAGGAGGAGTCAGCAATATGACATGTGAAGGAGGAGTCAGCTATATGACATGTGAAGGAGGAGTTAACTATATGACATGTGAAGGAGGAGGGAGCTATATGACATGTGAAGGAGGAGGGAGTTATATGACATGTGAAGGAGGAGGGAGCTATATGACATGTGAAGGAGGAGGGAGTTATATGAAATGTGAAGGAGGAGGGAGTTATATGACATGTGAAGGAGGAGGGAGTTATATGACATGTGAAGGAGGAGGGAGTTATATGAAATGTGAAGGAGGAGGGAGTTATATGACATGTGAAGGAGGAGGGAGCTATATGAAATGTGAAGGAGGAGGGAGTTATATGACATGTGAAGGAGGAGGGAGCTATATGAAATGTGAAGGAGGAGGGAGCTATATGACATGTGAAGGAGGAGTCAACTATATGACATGTGAAGGAGGAGGGAGTTATATGACATGTGAAGGAGGAGGGAGTTATATGATATGTGAAGGAGGAGGGAGCTATATGAAATGTGAAGGAGGAGGGAGCTATATGACATGTGAAGGAGGAGTCAACTATATGACATGTGAAGGAGGAGGGAGCTATATGACATGTGAAGGAGGAGTCAGCTATATGACATGTGAAGGAGGAGGGAGCTATATGACATGTGAAGGAGGAGGGAGTTATATGACATGTGAAGGAGGAGTCAGCTATATGACATGTGAAGGAGGAGTCAGCTATATGACATGTGAAGGAGGAGGGAGCTATATGACATGTGAAGGAGGAGGGAGTTATATGACATGTGAAGGAGGAGGGAGCTATATGACATGTGAAGGAGGAGGGAGCTATATGACATGTGAAGGAGGAGGGAGTTATATGACATGTGAAGGAGGAGGGAGCTATATGAAATGTGAAGGAGAGGGAGCTATATGACATGTGAAGGAGGAGTCAACTATATGACATGTGAAGGAGGAGGGAGCTATATGACATGTGAAGGAGGAGTCAGCTATATGACATGTGAAGGAGGAGGGAGTTATATGACATGTGAAGGAGGAGGGAGCTATATGACATGTGAAGGAGGAGGGAGCTATATGACATGTGAAGGAGGAGGGAGCTATATGACATGTGAAGGAGGAGGGAGTTATATGACATGTGAAGGAGGAGGGAGCTATATGACATGTGAAGGAGGAGGGAGCTATATGACATGTGAAGGAGGAGTCAACTATATGACATGTAAAGGAGGAGGGAGCTATATGACATGTGAAGGAGGAGTCAGCTATATGACATGTGAAGGAGGAGGGAGCTATATGACATGTAAAGGAGGAGTCAACTATATGACATGTGAAGGAGGAGTTAACTATATGGCATGTGAAGGAGGAGGGAGCTATATGACATGTGAAGGAGGAGGGAGCTATATGATATGTGAAGGAGGAGTCAACTCCATGACATGCGAAGGAAGAGGGAGCTATATGACATGTGAAGGAGGAGTCAGCTATATGACATGTGAAGGAGGAGTCAGCAATATGACATGTGAAGGAGGAGTCAGCTATATGACATGTGAAGGAGGAGTTAACTATATGACATGTGAAGGAGGAGGGAGCTATATGACATGTGAAGGAGGAGGGAGCTATATGACATGTGAAGGAGGAGTCAGCTATATGACATGTGAAGGAGGAGTTAACTATATGGCATGTGAAGGAGGAGTTAACTATATGACATGTGAAGGAGGAGTTAACTATATGACATGTGAAGAAGGAGTTACCTATATGACATGTGAAGGAGGAGTCAGCTATATGACATGTGAAGGAGGAGTTAACTATATGACATGTGAAGGAGGAGGGAGCTTTATGACATGTGAAGGAGGAGTTAACTACATGGCATGTGAAGGAGGAGTTAACTATATGACATGTGAAGGAGGAGTCAGCTATATGACATGTGAAGGAGGAGTTAACTATATGGCATGTGAAGGAGGAGTTAACTATATGACATGTGAAGAAGGAGTTACCTATATGACATGTGAAGGAGGAGTCAGCTATATGACATGTGAAGGAGGAGGGAGCTATATGACATGTGAAGGAGGAGTCAGCTATATGACATGTGAAGGAGGAGTCAGCTATATGACGTGAAGGAGGTGTCAGCTATATGACATGTGAAGGAGGAGTCAGCTATATGACATGTGAAGGAGGAGTCAGCTATATGACATGTGAAGGAGGTGTTAACTATATGACATGTGAAGGAGGAGGGAGCTATATGACATGTGAAGGCCCAATAACAACCATACAACTTGGGTGGCAGGTAGACTAGTGGTTAACACATTGGGCCAGTAACTAAAAGGTTGCTGGGTTGAATCCCTTGAGCTGACAAGTAAATAATCTATCGTTCTGCCCCTGAACAAGGCAGTTAACACTGTTCCCTGATAGGCCGTCATTATAAATAAGAATTTGTTCTTAAATGACTTGCCTAGTTAAATAAATAAAAATATTCCACATTTATTTGACCTTTATTTAAGCCAGGTAAGTCATCAAGTACAAACTGAGTAATTCAAAACAAATTGCCGTTTGGAACAATGACCTGAAAAATGGTACACAAGAAATACCACACACTCTTAGAAAAAAAGGGTTCCAAAGGTGTTCTTTGACTGTCCCCATAGGAGAACCCTTTTTAGTTCCAGGTAGAACCCTTTTGGATTCCATGTAGAACCCTCTGTGGAAAGTGTTCCCAAGAGGGTTCTACCTGGAACAAAAAGGTTAGAATCTAGATTTAGGCCTGAAACATCAGTGGATCTGTGGAACTTTTTTTTATGGTTCTTCTTAGAATCTTATGAAAGGGTTCTTTATAGAACCTTCAATAAAAGGTTCCATATAGCATAAAAAACAGTTCCGCAATGATTACAAGCCAAAGAACTCTTGTTTGGCGCTATATAGAACCATTGGATTTTAGTGTGAGCATCACACGAGTCGTGTTCCCCTGCTCAGTGAATGGTTGCGCGCCACGTCACCGTCTGGCACCGGAATGCTATAACATATGATGTGGTTAACTGATATGTGAAATACCTATCCAGGTGTTGTAAGATCTGACAGGCGTCAGTCACATCTGAGCAGCAGAACACCACCTACAGGTCGTGCCAAAAGAATGGAAACACTTGTGTAAATGAGTGTTCTGGAGGCTCTGTTATGGCGTGGGTTCATGTTCCTGGCCTGCTCAGCCTCTTAGAGGGCAAGGTTAACGCCAGTACATACACAGCCGTTCTGAGGGACCTTCAACCTATGTTGAATCATTTGAACCCTGATGGGAGTGGATGACAGTGCCCTCAATCCACAGGGCACAAGGGGTCAATGACTGGTGAACATGAAAACAATGTAAACCATATACCATGGCCGTCTCAGTCAACAGATCTCAACCCAATTGAACACTTATGGGAGATTCTGGAGTAGCGCCCGAGACAGCGTTTATCAACACCACCAACAACAAAAAAACACGTGATGGAAATCCTTGTGGAAGAATGGTGTTTCCCTCTAATAGAGCTCCACAAACGTGTGGAATCTATGTCAAGGTGCATCGAAGCTGTTCTGACGGCTCGTGGTTCCCAACAACCTATTAAGACGCTTTATGTTGGGGTTTCCTTTATTTTGGCATTTACGTGTATATCACATGATGTGTACACTGTAGCTGATATGTTAAACTGGGGAGGAACTTCACCTAGGACTCCTCCCTGTTGGTAATGAAGCCCAACCCAGTTTTGCCCTTTGACTCTTGCTCCAGAGGACCCCTGCTGATCTTTGGCACCAAGAGATGTGCCTGTTTTTAGTTATATGGAGGGAGAAGAGCAGAGAGGTGGGTGGGAAAGCTGAGATGACATGGGGTTGGTGGGGGCCAGGATATTCCCTACATTCTGGGACATGATGCTATAGAGACAGCTGCACCTGCTCTCCCCACTGGCATGCACAGCTCATCTCCACACACACACACACACACACACACACACACACACACACACACACACACACACACACACACACACACACACACACACACACACACACACACACACACAAACGTATATACTAACACTGGTGAGCGCAATCTCAAAACACATGCTATACACTTTATTTCACATGTCTATGTCCAGGAAGGGAGTGAAATCACATTTTACTTGTCACATACACATATTTAGCAGATGTTATTGCGGGTTTAGTGAAACATTTTTGTTCCTAGCTCCAACAGTGCCGTAACATCTAACAATACACACAAATCTAAAAAGTAAAAGAATGGAATTAAGAAATATATAAATATTAGTATGAGCAATGTTGGAGTCTGGAGTATAAATATCCAGTATACAGTGCCAGTGAAAAGCTTGGACACACCTTCTCATTCAAGGGTTTTTCTTTAATTTTCCCGATTTTCTACATTGTACATTAATAGTGAAGACATCAAAACTATGAAATAACACATATGGAATCATGTTGTAACAAAAAAAGTCTTGAACAAATAAATATATATTTTAGATTCTTTAAAGTGGCCACGCTTTGCCTTGATGACAGCTTTGCACACTCTTGGCATTCTCTCAACCAGCTTTATGAGGTAGTCACCTGGAATGCTTTTCAAATAGCAGGTGTGCCTTGTTAAAAGTTCATCTGTGGAATTTATTTCATTTTGACAAGGAAGGGGTGGTATATAGAAGATAGCTCTATTTGGCAAAAGACCAAGTCCATATTATGGCAAGAACAGCTCAAATAAGCAAAGAGAAATGACAGTCCATCATTACTTTAAGACATGGTCAGTCAATCTGAAAAATGTTAAGAAATTTGCAAGTGCAGTCGCAAAAAACATCAAGCGCTATGATGAACCTGGCTCCCCTGAGGACCGCCACAGGAAAGGAAGACCCAGAGCTACCACTGCTGCAGAGGATAAGTTCATTAGAGTTAACTGCACCTCAGATTGCAGCCCAAATAAATGCTTCATGGAGTTCAAGTAATAGACACATCTCAACATCAACTGTTCAGAGGAGACTGTGTGAATGAGGCTTTCATGGTCGAATTGCTGAAAAGAAACCACTACTAAAGGACACCAATAATAAGAAGTGACTTGCTTGGGCCAAGAAACACGAGCAATGGACATTGGACCAGGGGATATCTGTCCTTTGGCCTGATGAGTCCAAATATGAGATTTTTGGTTCCAACCACTGTGTCGTTGCGAGACGCAGAGTAGGTGAACAAATGATCTCCGCATTTGTGGTTCCCACCGTGAAGCAATGAGGAGGAGGTGTGATGGTGTGGGGGTGCTTTGCTGGTGACACTATCAGTGATTTGCTTAGAATTCAAGGCACACTTAACCAGTATGTCTACCACAGCAGTCTGCAGTGATACGCCATCCCATCTAGTTTGGGCTTAGTGGGACACACCCTTGTGGGGCCCCCGTGTTGAGGATCAGCGTAGTGGAGGTGTTGTTGCCTACCTTCACCACCTGGGGGTGGCCCGTCAGGAAGTCCAGGACCCAGTTGCATAGGGTGGGGTTCAGAACCAGGGTCCTGAGCTTAATGATGAGCTTGGAGGGACTATGGTGTTTGAAGGCTGAGCTGTTTTCAATGAACAGCATTCTTACATAGGTATTCCTCTTGTCCAGATAGGATAGCATAGGTAACGGCGATTGCATCATCTGTGGATCTATTGGGGCGGTATGAAAATCATAGTGGGTCTAGGGAGTCGGGTGAGGAGCTACACACATACTAAGGTTCAGAGGGTAAAAGTTCAGAGGGTAAAGGTTTAGAGGGTAAAGGTTCAGAGAGTAAAGGATCAGAGGGTAAAGGTTAAGAGGGTAAATGTTCACAGGGTAAAGGATCACAGGGTAAAGGTTCAGAGAGTAAAGGTTCACAGGGTAAAGGATCACAGGGTAAAGGTTAAGAGGGTAAATGTTCACAGGGTAAAGGATCACAGGGTAAAGGTTCAGAGAGTAAAGGTTCACAGGGTAAAGGTTCACAGGGTAAAGGTTCACAGGGTAAAGGTTCACAGGGTAAAGGTTCACAGGGTAAAGGATCACAGGGTAAAGGTTCAGAGAGTAAAGGTTCACAGGGTAAAGGTTCACAGGGTAAAGGTTCACAGGGTAAAGGATCACAGGGTAAAGGTTCAGAGAGTAAAGGTTCACAGGGTAAAGGTTCACAGGGTAAAGGTTCACAGGGTAAAGGATCAGAGGGTAAAGGTTAAGAGGGTAAAGGTTCAGAGAGTAAAGGTTCACAGGGTAAAGTTGAAGCCATATCTTAATACAAGAAGTCATATATTGAGACAAGAAGCCATGTATTGAGACAAGAAGCCATATATTGATAGAAGGGGCCATATATTAAGACAAGGAGCCATATATTGAGACAAGAGGCCATATATTGAGAGAAGGGGCCACATCTTAATACAAGAAGCCATATATTGAGAGAAGGGGCCATATCTTAATAAAAGAAGCCATATATTGAGACAAGAGGCCATATATTGAGAGAATGGCCCATATCTTAATACAAGAAGCCACATATTGAGAGAAGGGGCCATATCTTAATAAAAGAAGCCATATATTGAGACAAGAAGCCATATATTGAGACAAGAAGCCATACCTTGAGACAAGGGGCCATATATTGAGACATTTACATTACATTTAAGTCATTTGGCAGACGCTCTTATCCAGAGCGACTTACAAATTGGTGAATTCACCTTATGACATCCAGTGGAACAGCCACTTTACAATAGTGCATCTAAATCATTTAAGGGGGGGTGAGAAGGATTACTTTATCCTATCCTAGGTATTCCTTGAAGAGGTGGGGTTTCAGGTGTCTCCGGAAGGTGGTGATTGACTCCGCTGTCCTGGCATCGTGAGGGAGTTTGTTCCACCATTGGGGGGCCAGAGCAGCGAACAGTTTTGACTGGGCTGAGAGCGGGAACTGTACTTCCTCAGTGGTAGGGAGGCGAGCAGGCCAGAGGTGGATGAACGCAGTGTCCTTGTTTGGGTGTAGGGCCTGATCAGAGCCTGGAGGTACTGCGGTGCCGTTCCCCTCACAGCTCCGTAGGCAAGCACCATGGTCTTGTAGCGGATGCGAGCTTCAACTGGAAGCCAGTGGAGAGAGCGGAGGAGCGGGGTGACGTGAGAGAACTTGGGAAGGTTGAACACCAGACGGGCTGCGGCGTTCTGGATGAGTTGTAGGGGTTTAATGGCACAGGCAGGGAGCCCAGCCAACAGCGAGTTGCAGTAATCCAGACGGGAGATGACAAGTGCCTGGATTAGGACCTGCGCCGCTTCCTGTGTGAGGCAGGGTCGTACTCTGCGGATGTTGTAGAGCATGAACCTACAGGAACGGGCCACCGCCTTGATGTTAGTTGAGAACGACAGGGTGTTGTCCAGGATCATGCCAAGGTTCTTAGCGCTCTGGGAGGAGGACACAATGGAGTTGTCAACCGTGATGGCGAGATCATGGAACGGGCAGTCCTTCCCCGGGAGGAAGAGCAGCTCCGTCTTGCCGAGGTTCAGCTTGAGGTGGTGATCCGTCATCCACACTGATATGTCTGCCAGACATGCAGAGATGCGATTCGCCACCTGGTCATCAGAAGGGGGAAAGGAGAAGATTAATTGTGTGTCGTCTGCATAGCAATGATAGGAGAGACCATGTGAGGTTATGACAGAGCCAAGTGACTTGGTGTATAGCGAGAATAGGAGAGGGCCTAGAACAGAGCCCTGGGGGAAACCAGTGGTGAGAGCGCGTGGTGAGGAGACAGATTCTCGCCACGCCACCTGGTAGGAGCGACCTGTCAGGTAGGACGCAATCCAAGCGTGGGCCGCGCCGGAGATGCCCAACTCGGAGAGGGTGGAGAGGAGGATCTGATGGTTCACAGTATCGAAGGCAGCCGATAGGTCTAGAAGGATGAGAGCAGAGGAGAGAGAGTTAGCTTTAGCAGTGCAGAGCGCCTCCGTGATACAGAGAAGAGCAGTCTCAGTTGAATGACTAGTCTTGAAACCTGACTGATTTGGATCAAGAAGGTCATTCTGAGAGAGATAGTGGGAGAGCTGGCCAAGGACGGCACGTTCAAGAGTTTTGGAGAGAAAAGAAAGAAGGGATACTGGTCTGTAGTTGTTGACATCGGAGGGATCGAGTGTAGGTTTTTTCAGAAGGGGTGCAACTCTCGCTCTCTTGAAGACGGAAGGGACGTAGCCAGCGGTCAGGGATGAGTTGATGAGCGAGGTGAGGTAAGGGAGAAGGTCTCCGGAAATGGTCTGGAGAAGAGAGGAGGGGATAGGGTCAAGCGGGCAGGTTGTTGGGCGGCCGGCCGTCACAAGAAGCGAGATTTCATCTGGAGAGAGAGGGGAGAAAGAGGTCAGAGCACAGGGTAGGGCAGTGTGAGCAGAACCAGCGGTGTCGTTTGACTTAGCAAACGAGGATCGGATGTCGTCGACCTTCTTTTC
Organism: Oncorhynchus masou masou; assembly: GCF_036934945.1. Classification (NCBI taxonomy): domain Eukaryota; kingdom Metazoa; phylum Chordata; class Actinopteri; order Salmoniformes; family Salmonidae; genus Oncorhynchus; species Oncorhynchus masou. The sequence goes on from NC_088235.1 coordinate 13,571,827, forward strand.
AAAATGGTTGACGAAGTCATCTGCAGAGAGGGAGGAGGGGGGGAGGAGGATTCAGGAGGGAGGAGAAGGTGGCAAAGAGCTTCCTAGGGTTAGAGGCAGATGCTTGGAATTTAGAGTGGTAGATAGTGGCTTTAGCAGCAGAGAGAGAGGAGGAAAATGTAGAGAGGAGGGAGTGAAAGGATGCCAGGTCCGCAGGGAGGCGAGTTTTCCTCCATTTCCGCTCGGCTGCCCGGAGCCCTGTTCTGTGAGCTCGCAATGAGTCGTCGAGCCACGGAGCGGGAGGGGAGGACCGAGCCGGCCTGGAGGATAGGGGACATAGAGAGTCAAAGGATGCAGAAAGGGAAGAGAGGAGGGTTGAGGTGGCAGAATCAGGAGATAGGTTGGAGAAGGTTTGAGCAGAGGGAAGAGATGATAGGATGGAAGAGGAGAGAGTAGCGGGGGAGAGAGAGCGAAGGTTGGGACGGCGAGATACCATCCGAGTAGGGGCAGTGTGGGAAGTGTTGGATGAGAGCGAGAGGGAAAAGGATACAAGGTAGTGGTCGGAGACTTGGAGGGGAGTTGCAATGAGGTTAGTGGAAGAACAGCATCTAGTAAAGATGAGGTCGAGCGTATTGTCTGCCTTGTGAGTAGAGGGGGAAGGTGAGAGGGTGAGGTCAAAAGAGGAGAGGAGTGGAAAGAAGGAGGCAGAGAGGAATGAGTCAAAGGTAGACGTGGGGAGGTTAAAGTCGCCCAGGACTGTGAGAGGTGAGCCGTCCTCAGGAAAGGAGCTTATCTAGGCATCAAGCTCATTGATGAACTCTCCGAGGGAACCTGGAGGGCGATAAATGATAAGGATGTTAAGCTTGAAAGGGCTGGTAACTGTGACAGCATGGAATTCAAAGGAGGCGATAGACAGATGGGTAAGGGGAGAAAGAGAGAATGACCACTTGGGAGAGATGAGGATCCCGGTGCCACCACCCCGCTGACCAGAAGCTCTCGGGGTGTGCGAGAACACGTGGGCGGACGAAGAGAGAGCAGTAGGAGTAGCAGTGTTATCTGTGGTGATCCATGTTTCCGTCAGTGCCAAGAAGTCGAGGGACTGGAGGGAGGCATAGGCTGAGATGAACTCTGCCTTGTTGGCCGCAGATCGGCAGTTCCAGAGGCTACCGGAGACCTGGAACTCCACGTGGGTCGTGCGCGCTGGGACCACCAGATTAGGGTGGCCGCGGCCACGCGGTGTGGAGCGTTTGTATGGTCTGTGCAAAGAGGAGAGAACAGGGATAGATAGACACATAGTTGACAGGCTACAGAAGAGGCTACGCTAATGCAAAGGAGATTGGAATGACAAGTGGACTACACGTCCCGAATGTTCAGAAAGTTAAGCTTACGTAGCAAGAATCTTATTGACTAAAATGATTGAAATGATACAGTACTGCTGGAGTAGGCTAGCTGGCAGTGGCTGCGTTGTTGACTTTGTAGGCTAGCTGGCAGTGGCTGCGTTGTTGACACTACACTAATCAAGTCGTTCCGTTGAGTGTAATAGTTTCTACAGTGCTGCTATTCGGGGGCTAGCTGGCTAGCTAGCAGTGTTGATTACGTTACGTTACGTTAAAAGAACGACAATAGCTGGCTAGCTAACCTAGAAAATCGCTCTAGACTACACAGTTGTCTTTGAAACAAAGACGGCTATGTAGCTAGCTAGCTACGATCAAAGAAATCAAACCGTTGTACTGTAATGAAGTGAAATGAAAATGTGATACTACCTGTGGAGCGAAGCGGAATGTTGACCGGGTAGTTGAAGTTCTATTCGGTAGACGTTGGCTAGCTGTTGGCTAGCTAGCTAGCAGTATCTCCTACGTTAAGGACGACAAATAGCTGGCTAGCTAACCTCGGTAAATTAAGATAATCACTCTAAGTCTACACACTCTAAACTACACAATTATCTTGGATACGAAGACAGCAAAGACAACTATGTAGCTAGCGACAAGAAGCAATATATTGAGACACGGGAGCTATATGAACTAGGTCCTCCCAAGTGACTCATGACTCAACCTTCACCTCTAGAGCTTGCTGGGGCGTAGCAGCGATGAGACAAGATTGAAATTGGGGGAAGAAAGGGGGTATAATATACAATTGAAGTCAGAGGTTTACATACACCTTAGCCAAATACATTTAAACTCAGTTTTTCTGACATTTCCTGACATTTAATCCCAGTAATCCCTGTTTTAGGTCAGTTAGGATCACCACTTTATTTTAGAATGTGAAATATCAGAATAATAGTAGAGATAATGATTTATTTTAGCTTTTATTTCTTTCATCACATTCCCAGTGGGTCAGAAGTTTACATACACTCAATTAGTATTTGGTAGCATTGCCTTTAAATTGTTTAACTTGGGTGAAACGTTTCAGGTAGACTTTCACAACCTTCCCACAATAAATTGGGTGATTTTTGGCCCATTCCTCCTGACAGAGCATTCCTCCTGACAGATTTCCTTGCTCACACACGCTTTTTAGTTCTGTCCACACATTTTCAATAGGATATTGGTCAGGGCTTTGTGATGGCCACTCCAATACCTTGACTTTGTTTTGCCACAACTTTGGAAGCATGCTTGGTGTCATGGTCCATTTGGAAGACCCATTTGCAACCAAGCTTTAACTTCCTGACTTATGTCTTGAGATGTTACTTCAATATATCCGCATAATTTTCCTACCTCATGATGCCATCTATTTTGTGAAGTGCACCAGTCTCTCCTGCAGCAAAGCACCATCACAACATGATGCTGCCACCCCCGTGCTTCACGGTTGGGATGGTGTTCTTCGGTTTGCAAGCCTCCCCCTTTTTCCTCTAAACATAACAATGGTCATTATGGCTAAACAGTTATATTTTTGTTTCATCAGACCAGAGGACATTTTTCCAAAAAGTACAATCTTTATTCCCATGTGCAGTTATAAACCGTAGTCTGGCTTTTTTATGGCGGTTTTGGAGCAGTGGCTTCTTCCTTGCTGAGCAGCCTTTCAGGTTATGTCAATATAGGACTCGTTTTACTGTGGATATAGATACTTTTGTACCTGTTTCCTCCAGCATCTTCACAAGGTCCTTTGATGTTGTTCTGGGATTGATTTGCACTTTTCACACCAAAGTACGTTCATCTCTAGGAGACAGAACGCGTCTCCTTCCTGAGCGGTATGACAGCTGCGTGGTCCCATGGTGTTTATACTTGCACACTATTGTTTGTGCAGATGAACGTGGTACGTTCAGGCGTTTGGAAATTGCTCCCAAGGATGAACCAGACTTGTGGAGGTCTACAATTTCTTTCTGAGGTCTTGGCTGATTTCTTTTGATTTTTCTATGATGTCAAGCAAAGAGGCATTGCGTTTGAAGGTAGGCCTTGATATACATCCACAGGTGCACCTCCAATCAGAAGTTCCTAAAGCCATGACATCATCTTCTGGAATTTTCAACGCTAATTAAAGGCACAGTCAACTTAGTGTATGTAAACTTCTGACCCACTGGAATTGTGATACAGTGAATTATAAGTGAAATCATCTGTCTGTAAACAATTGTTGGAAAAATGAAGTAGATTTCCTAACCAACTTGCCAAAACTATAGTTTGTTAATAACAAGAAATGTGTGGAGTAGTTGTAAAAAGAGTTTTAATGATTACAACCTAACTGTATGTAAACTTCTGACTTCAACTGTATATATATGTATAGTTGTAGCTGAAAAGTATTTCAGTCTGTAAGCGCTTTTGTGGGTAAAAATGAATTCTGATTGGCTGGGCCAGGCTCCCCAGTGGGTGGGCCTATGCTCTCCCAGGCCCACCCATGGCTACACCCCTGCCCAGTCCTGTGAAATCCATAGATTAGGACCTAATTCCTTTCTATCATTTGACAGATTTCCTTATATGAACTGTAACTCAGTAAAATCATATAAATTGTTGCATGATGCTTTTTTTTGTTCAGTATATTAGGTTATAGGTTATAATAGGTTAAATGACTGTTCAAACAAGCAGGTAAATGCCTAGTGACACAAACTAAACCCAAGTCTACGGAAGTGTCCATCCTGCCTCAAATATCACTCCTATGTTCGGAGTCTGTGTGTTTTCCAGACAATTTCCCAATCCATCATCTCTTTATGGAGGGATTTTGTTCTGCTTTCCAAGCACATAGACGG
>NC_088235.1:13576479-13598955 GCF_036934945.1 Oncorhynchus masou masou
AATGTCCTCTATGAAATACCTTCACATTACCTTCACCCCATATTCATGTCCAATATTAAAGACTTGTCTCTTTAAGAACAGAGGCTAGAAATGGAAAATATACGAGGTGGTTTGAATTATGGATGTAAAGAAAACAAAGTTAATTAAAAACGTTCGAAAAGAAATAGTTACTTAGTCTCTGATTATGACCATAAGAATATAACAGCATAAGAAGAGCCATACAATTAAGAAGACAATTATCATCCATTTTAATTTTTGTCTTAGAAAATACATGACTAGATGTTCATGACAGACGTGGTCATTTATTAATGTCAAGTGAAAGACATTTATTCCATGGCGTAATGCGTAAATAAATACACTGATAACCAGGTGGGAAATGATACACTGATAACCAGGTGGGAAATGATACACTGATAACCAGGTGGGAAATGATACACTGATAACCAGGTGGGAAATGATACACTGATAACCAGGTGGGAAATGATACACTGATAACCAGGTGGGGAATGATACACTGATAACCAGGTGAGGAATGATACACTGATAACCAGGTGGGAAATGTTACACTGATAACCAGGTGGGAAATGATACACTGATAACCAGGTGGGAAATGTTACACTGATAACCAGGTGGGAAATGATACACTGATAACCAGGTGGGAAATGATACACTGATAACCAGGTGGGAAATGATACACTGATAACCAGGTGGGAAATGATACGCTGATAACCAGGTGGGAAATGATACACTGATAACCAGGTGGGGAATGATACACTGATAACCAGGTGGGAAATGATACACTGATAACCAGGTGGGAAATGTTATCTCAAAGAACCATCTATTTGGAAAACAGGAAGACAACAGTGGACACGGTCCGTTGATGGAGATTTGCCGCTGCAGTACGGTCAGTATGTCAAGCCCAGCACAGTTTATTTAGTGTTTGTGGCGTTTCTGTTACACTGACTTCCTCCCACCGTTCCCAGTGGCCTGGAGTCAGAGTCACCTCCACCGAGCTACAACAGTGACATCTAGTGTGTCTCTTCTCCATAAACATAGAATGTATTCATACATCATCTATAGATTCTATTTCTATGCTACTCTCCGCTAAGGTCAACAGTGTTGTTTAAGGCCTGGTCCTGGTAACCCACACGTTGTGCAGGCTGTTCATGCCCTGGTCCTGGTAACCCACACGTTGTGCAGGCTGTTTAAGCCCTGGTCCTGGTAACCCACACGGTGTGCAGGCTGTTTATTCCCTGGTCCTGGTAACGGTGTGCAGGCTGTTTATTCCCTGGTCCTGGTAACTGTGTGCAGGCTGTTTATTCCCTGGTCCTGGTAACTGTGTGCAGGCTGTTTATTCCCTGGTCCTGGTAACTATGTGCAGGCTGTTTATTCCCTGGTCCTGGTAACTGTGTGCAGGCTGTTTAAGCCCTGGTCCTGGTAACTGTGTGCAGGCTGTTTATTCCCTGGTCCTGGTAACTGTGTGCAGGCTGTTTAAGCCCTGGTCCTGGTAACCCACACGGTGTGCAGGCTGTTCATGTCCTGGTAACTGTGTGCAGGCTGTTTATTCCCTGGTCCTGGTAACGGTGTGCAGGCTGTTTATTCCCTGGTCCTGGTAACTGTGTGCAGGCTGTTCATGCCCTGGTCCTGGTAACTGTGTGCAGGCTGTTCATGCCCTGGTCCTGGTAACTGTGTGCAGGCTGTTCAAGCCCTGGTCCTGGTAACTGTGTGCAGGCTGTTTATTCCCTGGTCCTGGTAACTATGTGCAGGCTGTTTATTCCCTGGTCCTGGTAACTATGTGCAGGCTGTTTATTCCCTGGTCCTGGTAACTGTGTGCAGGCTGTTTAAGCCCTGGTCCTGGTAACTGTGTGCAGGCTGTTTATTCCCTGGTCCTGGTAACTGTGTGCAGGCTGTTTATTCCCTGGTCCTGGTAACTGTGTGCAGGCTGTTTAAGCCCTGGTCCTGGTAACTGTGTGCAGGCTGTTTAAGCCCTGGTCCTGGTAACTGTGTGCAGGCTGTTTATTCCCTGGTCCTGGTAACTGTGTGCAGGCTGTTTATTCCCTGGTCCTGGTAACTGTGTGCAGGTTGTTCATGCCCTGGTCCTGGTAACTGTGTGCAGGCTGTTTATTCCCTGGTCCTGGTAAATGTGTGCAGGCTGTTTATTCCCTGGTCCTGGTAACTATGTGCAGGCTGTTTATTCCCTGGTCCTGGTAACTGTGTGCAGGCTGTTTAAGCCCTGGTCCTGGTAACTGTGTGCAGGCTGTTTATTCCCTGGTCCTGGTAACCCACACGGTGTGCAGGCTTCTGTTCCAGACCACCAATAATACACTTACCGCAGCTAAACCAAAGCCTTGATTATGACTTGATTAGGCAATGTCCCCTTTGAGAGACACAGGTGCCCGTAGAAAATGATCCAGGATCAGGTTTTAAGTGGAGCTCATACTGGCGTCGGTTAGGGCTGGAATACAGAGAGTTGATATTGGATCAGTTTCTGATGGTGTTGTTTGACATGAGAGCAATCCAGCAGAGTGGGCCGTACCGTACGACAGAGGCAGAGCTGATACTGTGATTGTGTACATTATTAGGTCGGCTCTACGTTGTGTCACAACGGATGGTTTTACTCCACTCTGCACCATAAAGCTGTCATCGCTGGGATCGTCTTGCCAGAGATCACTTCCCTTTTCTATCTCTCTTTGTGGTCTGTCTGGAAAACCCAGATAAGAACTGACACTTTATACGATGAGAGAGTTAATGGACGTTTACGACAGTTGGTACATGAACGTGTGTGTGCAGGTTCACCAGGATGTGAGTCCTCAGTGCTGGTCAGTGTGTGTGCAGGTTCACCAGGATGTGAGTCCTAAGTGCTGGTCAGTGTGTGTGCAGGCTCACCAGGATGTGAGTCCTAAGCGCTGGTCAGTGTGTGTGCAGGTTCACCAGGATGTGAGTGTGACTCCTAAGCACTGGTCAGTGTGTGTGCAGGTTCACCAGGATGTGAGTCCTAAGTGCTGGTCAGTGTGTGTGTGCAGGCTCACCAGGATGTGAGTCCTAAGTGCTGGTCAGTGTGTGTGCAGGTTCACCAGGATGTGAGTCCTAAGTGCTGGTCAGTGTGTGTGTGCAGGTTCACCAGGATGTGAGTCCTAAGTGCTGGTCAGTGTGTGTGCAGGTTCATCAGGATGTGAGTCCTAAGTGTTGGTCAGTGTGTGTGCAGGTTCACCAGCATAATAGAGTAGCCATGCTGGTGTACATTATTTATTGTTGGGGGGGGGGCAATAGTGTAGATCTCCTGCATCACTCTGAGGTAACCTCTAGTTACAGTTACCCGGGGCAACCGGGTAGCCTAGTGGTTAGAGCGTTGGATTAAGAACCTAAAATGTTGCAAGATCAAATCCCCAGAGCTGACAAGATAAAAAAATCTGTCATTCTGCCCCTGAACAAGGCAGTTAACCCACTGTTCCTAGACCAGTTAACCCACGGTTCCTAGACCAGTTAACCCACTGTTCCTAGACCAGTTAACCCACTGTTCCTAGACCAGTTAACCCACTGTTCCTAGACCAGTTAACCCACTGTTCCTAGACCAGTTAACCCACTGTTCCTAGACCAGTTAACCCACTGTTCCTAGACCAGTTAACCCACTGTTCCGAGGCCAGTTAACCCACTGTTCCTAGACCAGTTAACCCACTGTTCCTAGACCAGTTAACCCACTGTTCCTAGACCAGTTAACCCACTGTTCCGAGGCCAGTTAACCCACTGTTCCTAGACCAGTTAACCCACTGTTCATAGACCAGTTAACCCACTGTTCCTAGACCAGTTAACCCACGGTTCCTAGACCAGTTAACCCACTGTTCCTAGACCAGTTAACCCACTGTTCCTAGACCAGTTAACCCACTGTTCCTAGACCAGTTAACCCACTGTTCCTAGACCATTAATGGAAATAAGAATTTGATCTTAACTGTCTTGCCGAGTTAAATACACCTGAAAAATGTTCTAATCAACTAGTCCCACCAGTATGGAGACACTGCAACTCTACGGTAGAGTTACAGACTGAATGAGATGAGTGACAGAGATGACCCTCAAAGGTTTCACACTGGATTGTACTGTGAGCCAAATATCAAATTCTCCTTACTGCAATCTTAAACACAAAGGTTTCACACTGGATTGTACTGTGAGCCAAATATCAAATTCTCCTTACTGCAATCTTAAACACTAGCTAGCACTAGCTAATGACTATTCTCAGAGCTGACCTGCTTTTAACTGACATAAAAACAGCATTAACACAGAATGAAGAGGCATGAATATTACATCAACCCTTTGTGACGTTCAGCCTCTCATCTCTCTTAATGCCTTTAACAAGTAGACATATCCATTCAACAGTGTCTGGGGCTGTGTGTGTCTGTGGGAGGGGGGAGTTGTGTGTCTGTGTTTGGGGCTGTGGGAGGGGGGAGTTGTGTATGTGCCTGTGGGAGGGGGGAGTTGTGTGTCTGTGGGAGGGGGGAGTTGTGTGTCTGTGGGAGGGGGGAGTTGTGTATGTGTCTGTGGGAGGGGGGAGTTGTGTGTGTGTGGGAGGGGGGAGTTGTGTGTCTGTGGGAGGGGGGAGTTGTGTGTCTGTGGGAGGGGGGATGTTGTGTGTCTGTGGGAGGGGGAAGTTGTGTGTGTGTGTCTGTGGGAGGGGGATGTTGTGTGTGTGTGTGCGAGTGAGCACTTACATACGTGTGTGCAGAGACTGTGTATGTACCTGCATAGACATTTGTGTGTGTGTGTGCGTGCGTGCGCGTGCGTGAGTGCTTGCGTGCATGTGTGTGTGTGTGTGTTGGGGGAGTGTGTGGTTTTCATGGTACAGTAAGTATGTACAGATTGTGATCAAAGGGACTGATTCAACCTGTATTACTGTAGCCTGTGTCCCAAATGGCACCCCCTCTTCCCTATACAGTGCTCTACCTTAGACCAGAGCCCTGTGGAGAATAGGGTGTCATTTTGGGGAATCATTAGTAGCTTCTATGATGTCAGGGGTTCAAAAAATGGACGCGTGTCCTGTGTAATGAAGTCACCCATAGGGGAATGTGTTACTCAATCACTAGAGTCAACATGTGTTGGAGTAACACATAGAGTTAACATGTGATGGAGTAACACATAGAGTTAACATGTGATGGAGTAACACATAGAGTTAACATGTGATGGAGTAACACATAGAGTTAACATGTGATGGAGTAACACATAGAGTTAACATGTGATGGAGTAACACATAGAGTTAACATGTGATGGAGTAACACATAGAGTTAACATGTGATGGAGTAACACATAGAGTTAACATGTGATGGAGTAACACATAGAGTTAACATGTGATGGAGTAACACATAGAGTTAACATGTGATGGAGTAACACATAGAGTTAACCTGTGATGGAGTAACACATAGAGTTAACATGTGATGGAGTAACACATAGAGTTAACATGTGATGGAGTAACATATAGAGTTAACATGTGATGGAGTAACACATAGAGTTAACATGTGATGGAGTAACACATAGAGTTAACATGCGATGGAGTAACACATAGAGTTAACATGTGATGGAGTAACACATAGAGTTAACATGTGATGGAGTAACACAGAGTTAACATGTGATGGAGTAACACATAGAGTTATCATGTGATGGAGTAACACATAGACTTAACATGTAATGGAGTAACACATAGAGCTAACATGTAATGGAGCAACACATAGAGTTAACATGTGATGGAGTAACACAGAGTTAACATGTGATGGAGTAACACAGACTTAACATGTAATGGAGTAACACATAGAGTTAACATGTGATGGAGTAACACATAGAGTTAACATGTGATGGAGTAACACATAGAGTTAACATGTAATGGAGTAACACATAGAGTTAACATGTGATGGAGTAACACATAGAGTTAACATGTGATGGAGTAACACATAGAGTTAACATGTGATGGAGTAACACATAGAGTTAACATGTAATGGAGTAACACATAGAGTTAACATGTGATGGAGTAACACATAGAGTTAACATGTGATGGAGTAACACATAGAGTTAACATGTGATGGAGTAACACATAGAGTTAACATGTGATGGAGTAACACATAGAGTTAACATGTGATGGAGTAACATATAGAGTTAACATGTGATGGAGTAACACATAGAGTTAACATGTGATGGAGTAACACATAGAGTTAACATGTGATGGAGTAACACATAGAGTTAATATGTGATGGAGTAACACATAGAGTTAACATGTGATGGAGTAACACATAGATTTAACATGTGATGGAGTAACACATAGAGTTAACATGTGATGGAGTAACACAGAGTTAACATGTGATGGAGTAACACATAGAGTTATCATGTGATGGAGTAACACATAGACTTAACATGTAATGGAGTAACACATAGAGCTAACATGTAATGGAGCAACACATAGAGTTAACATGTGATGGAGTAACACAGAGTTAACATGTGATGGAGTAACACAGACTTAACATGTAATGGAGTAACACATAGAGTTAACATGTGATGGAGTAACACATAGAGTTAACATGTGATGGAGTAACACATAGAGTTAACATGTGATGGAGTAACACATAGAGTTAACATGTGATGGAGTAACACATAGAGTTAACATGTGATGGAGTAACACATAGAGTTAACATGTGATGGAGTAACACATAGAGTTAACATGTGATGGAGTAACACATAGAGTTAACATGTGATGGAGTAACACATAGAGTTAACATGTGATGGAGTAACACATAGAGTTAACATGTGATGGAGTAACACATAGATTTAACATGTGATGGAGTAACACATAGAGTTAACATGTGATGGAGTAACATATAGAGTTAACATGTGATGGAGTAACACATAGAGTTAACATGTGATGGAGCAACACATAGAGTTAACATGTGATGGAGTAACACAGAGTTAACATGTGATGGAGTAACACATAGAGTTAACATGTGATGGAGTAACACAGAGTTAACATGTGATGGAGTAACACATAGAGTTAACATGTGATGGAGTAACACATAGAGTTAACATGTGATGGAGCAACACATAGAGTTAACATGTAATGGAGTAACGCATAGAGTTAACATGTGATGGAGTAACACATAGAGTTAACATGTGATGGAGTAACACATAGAGTTAACATGTGATGGAGTAACACAAAGAGTTAACATGTAATGGAGTAACACATAGAGTTAACATGTGATGGAGTAACACATAGAGTTAACATGTGATGGAGTAACACATAGAGTTAACATGTGATGGAGTAACACATAGAGTTAACATGTGATGGAGTAACACATAGAGTTGACATGGATCTTCCCGAGAACAATCAGCACCTTGTTGGAGATCACAGCTGTGTATCTGGCTAAGATATGACTGTTGGTAGAACCTTTAGAAACACCTCGCTAGTTGTTTTTTCTCTCTCTCTCTTCACCCCCCCCCTCTCCTCCTCTCAGGGATGGAAACCCGATACCACGTTGCTGACTGTTTTTACCTGGTCGTCACGGTAACCCCAAAACACGGGGTGAATGGAATTCCAGCACAGTCATCAATCACGACAGACAAAAGAGGGATTGTTTTGGCATGTGAGTGACGGAAGAGGGGAATGTGTCTGTCTGTCTGTCTGTCTGTCTGCCTGCCTGCCTGCCTGTCTGTCTGTCTGTCTGTCTGTCTGTCTGTCTGTCTGTCTGTCTGTCTGCCTGCCTGCCTGCCTGCCTGCCTGCCTGTCTGTCTGTCTGTCTGTCTGTCTGTCTGTCTGCCTGCCTGCCTGCCTGCCTGCCTGCCTGCCTGTCTGTCTGTCTGTCTGTCTGTCTGTCTGCCTGCCTGTCTGTCTGTCTCTGTGTGTGTGTGCGTGTGTGTGTGGAGGTTAGGCCCAGCGAGGTTGGTCAGACCAGCAGGCTCTAAGCCCTACTGTTTACTCTACTGACACTGGCTTCTATTCAGAGCTTTAGGAAGAGAGAGGCCTCAGTCAGTCTGCTATATTCTGCTCTGCTCTACTCTACACTACCACAATCTACTCTCATTTACTCTACTCTACTCTACTCTACTCTACTCTACTCTACTCTACCACAATCTACTCTCATTTACTCTACTCTACTCTACTGTACCACAACCTACTCTCAATTACTCTACTCTACTCCTCTCTACTCTACTCTTCTCTACTCTACTGTACTGTGTTGTACTCTGCTGTAGTCTGCTCTAGTCTGCTCTACTGTACTGTAGTGTACTCTACTCTGCTCTACTCTTCTCTATTGTACCACAATCTACTCTCATTTACTCCACTCTACTCGACTCTGCTGCTCTACTCTATTATACTCTCCTCTACTCTATTATTCTCTACTCTGCTCTGCACTATTTGACTCTACTCTATTATTCTCTACTCTGCTCTGCTCTATTATTCTCTACTCTATTATTCTCTACTAATTTCTACTCTGCTCTATTATTCTCTACTCCTTTCTACTCTACTCTATTATACTCTACTCTATTATACTCTACTCTGCTATATTATACTCTGCTCTGCTCTACTGTACTCTACTCTATTATACTCTACTCTACTCTGCTCTACTCTACTCTACTCTACTCTATTATACTCTACTCTACTCTGCTCTATTATACTCTACTCTGCACTACTCTACTCTATTATACTCTACTCTATTATACTCTACTCTGCTCTATTATACTCTACTCTGCTCTACTCTACTCTACTCTGCTCTATTATACTCTACTCTGCACTACTCTACTCTATTATACTCTACTCTATTATACTCTACTCTACTCTATTATACTCTACTCTGCTCTACTCTACTCTGCTCTACTATACTCTGCTCTATTATACTCTACTCTGCTCTATTATACTCTACTCTGCTCTACTCTACTGTACTCTACTTTGCTCTACTCTACTCTGCGCGATTATACTATACTCTTCTCTATTATACTCTACTCTGCTCTACTCTACTCTATTATACTCTGCTCTACTCTGCTCTATTATACTCTACTCTGCCGTACTTTGCTCTATTATACTCTACTCTGCTCTGCTCTACTGTACTCTACTCTGCTCTACTCTACTCTGCTCTATTATACTCTACTCTGCACTACTCTGCTCTGCTCTATTATACTCTACTCTGCACTACTCTACTCTATTATACTCTACTCTGCTCTACTCTACTCTATTATACTCTACTCTGCTCTATTATACTCTACTCTGCTCTACTCTACTCTGCTCTACTCTACTCTGCTCTATTATACTCTACTCTGCTCTACTCTACTCTATTATACTCTGCTCTACTCTACTCTACTCTGCCGTACTCTGCTCTATTATACTCTACTCTGCTCTGCTCTACTGTACTCTACTCTGCTCTACTCTACTCTGCTCTATTATACTCTACTCTGCACTACTCTGCTCTGCTCTGCTCTATTATACTCTACTCTGCACTACTCTACTCTATTGTACTCTACTCTACTCTATTATACTCTACTCTACTCTACTCTACTCTATTATACTCTACTCTGCTCTATTATACTCTACTCTGCTCTACTCTGCTCTATTATACTCTACTCTGCTCTACTCTGCTCTGCTCTATTATAATCTACTCTGCTCTACTGTACTCCACTCTGCTGTACTCTGCTGTACTCTACTGTACTCTACTCTGCTCTACTCTGCTCTGCCCTTTGCCACTCTACCGTACTATATTATACTATACTATCCCATATTATACTGTACTATTTCATATTGTACTATATTATAATATACCATGTTATTCTGTATTATACTATACTATACCATAGAGGCATATACTATACTATATCACACTATAGTATATTATACTATATTATATTATACTGTGTTATGCTGTACTATATTATACTATGCTATATCATACTATACTATACCATACTATAGTATAGTATATTATACTATATTATAGTGCCAGAGGGGGGTGTGGTATATGGCCAATATTCCACGGCTAAGTGCTGTTCTTAAGCACGACGCAACGCGGAGAGCCTGGATACAGCCCTTAGCGGTGGTATATTGACCATATACCACAAAAAAACGAGGTGCCTTATTGCTGTTATAAACTGGTTACCAACGTAGTTACATCGGTAAAAATAAAACGTTTTGTCATAACCGTGATATACCACGGCTGTCAGCCAATCAGCAGTCAGGGCTCGACCACCAAGTTTATGATATAGTATACTATACATTGTGTGTTCATGAAGAGCTTGTTGCATTACCTAAATCTTTATTTAGAGCCATTCTAAACACAGACAACACCACAACAGATATTCCTCAATCCTCTTTAGCATTATATGGGGCGGCAGGGTAGCGTTGGACTAGTAACCGGAAGTTTGCAAGATCGAATCCCCAAGTTGACAAGGTACAAATCTGTCGTTCTGCCCCTGAACATGCAGTTAAATCACTGTTCCCAGGCCGTCTTGAAAATAAGAATTTGTTCTTATTGACTTGCCTAGTTAAATAAAGGAAAACAGTAAAATATATATGTGGGCTGGGTTCCATAATCGCTCTCAGATTCCCAAAACTTGGAATCTGGTTCAAATTGGGGAACCAGGTTGGCCCCAGGTTGCTCTGCCTTGGAGCGTTCTGGTTCAAAGTCCGGAGCCCGGAGGGAGTTGGGAATCTGGGATATCAGCGTGAAGGAAATTTCCTAACGAAGCATGCAGTGAGCTTGTAAGTGTGTGTGGCGAGTGTGTGCGCCCGTGCGTGTGTGTGTTTAACACGCACCAAACCAAGCAGGCAGTGTCTGAGTGTGATGTTTCTCATTGGTAATCATTCTACCATAGAGGACCTATGAGATGGATGAATCATTCCTCATCTAGTGTCCTCCACCTCATCTAGTAACCTCTACCACAGTGACACCTCATCTAGTGTCCTCTACCATAGTGACACCTCATCTAGTGTCCTCTACCATAGTGGCACCTCATCTAGTGTCCTCTACCATAGTGACACCTCATCTAGTGTCCTCTACCACAGTGACACCTCATCTAGTACCCTCCACCATAGTGACACCTCATCTAGTGTCCTCTACCATAGTGGCACCTCATCTAGTGTCCTCTACCATAGTGACACCTCATCTAGTGTCCTCTACCATAGTGACACCTCATCTAGTGTCCTCTACCACAGTGACACCTCATCTAGTATCCTCTACCATAGTGACACCTCATCTAGTGTCCTCTACCATAGAGGCACCTCATCTAGTATCCTCTACCATAGTGGCACCTCATCTAGTATCCTCTATCATAGTGACACCTCATCTAGTATTCTCTATCATAGTGGCACCTCATCTAGTATCCTCTATCATAGTGGCACCTCATCTAGTATCCTCTATCATAGTGACACCTCATCTAGTATCCTCTATCATAGTGACACCTCATCTAGTATCCTCTATCATAGTGGCACCTCATCTAGTATCCTCTATCATAGTGGCACCTCATCTAGTATCCTCTATCATAGTGGCACCTCATCTAGTATCCTCTACCATAGTGGCACCTCATCTAGTGTCCTCTACCATAGTGGCACCTCATCTAGTATCCTCTATCATAGTGACACCTCATCTAGTATCCTCTATCATAGTGGCACCTCATCTAGTATCCTCTACCATAGTGACACCTCATCTAGTATCCTCTACCATAGTGACACCTCATCTAGTGTCCTCTACCATAGTGACACCTCATCTAGTGTCCTCTACCATAGTGACACGTCATCTAGTATCCTCTACCATAGTGACACCTCATCTAGTATCCTCTACCATAGTGGCACCTCATCTAGTATCCTCTATCATAGTGACACCTCATCTAGTATTCTCTATCATAGTGGCACCTCATCTAGTATCCTCTATCATAGTGGCACCTCATCTAGTATCCTCTATCATAGTGGCACCTCATCTAGTATCCTCTATCATAGTGACACGTCATCTAGTATCCTCTACCATAGTGGCACCTCATCTAGTGTCCTCTACCATAGTGGCACCTCATCTAGTATCCTCTATCATAGTGACACCTCATCTAGTATCCTCTATCATAGTGGCACCTCATCTAGTATCCTCTATCATAGTGGCACCTCATCTAGTATCCTCTATCATAGTGGCACCTCATCTAGTATCCTCTATCATAGTGGCACCTCATCTAGTATCCTCTATCATAGTGACACCTCATCTAGTATCCTCTATCATAGTGGCACCTCATCTAGTATCCTCTATCATAGTGGCACCTCATCTAGTATCCTCTATCATAGTGGCACCTCATCTAGTATCCTCTACCATAGTGACACCTCATCTAGTGTCGTCTACCATAGTGACACCTCATCTAGTGTCCTCTACCATAGTGACACCTCATCTAGTATCCTCTACCACAGTGGCACCTCATCCAGTATCCTCCACCTCATCTAGTGTCCTCGAACCATAGTGGCACCTCATCTAGTGTCCTCTACCATAGTGACACCTCATCTAGTATCCTCTACCACAGTGGCACCTCATCTAGTATCCTCTACCACAGTGGCACCTCATCCAGTATCCTCCACCTCATCCAGTGTCCTCCACCATAGTGACACCTCATCTAGTGTCCTCTACCATAGTGACACCTCATCTAGTGTCCTCTACCATAGTGACACCTCATCTAGTGTCCTCTACCATAGTGACACCTCATCTAGTGTCCTCTACCATAGTGACACCTCATCTAGTGTCCTCTACCATAGTGACACCTCATCTAGTGTCCTCTACCATAGTGACACCTCATCTAGTATCCTCTACCACAGTGGCACCTCATCCAGTATCCTCCACCTCATCCAGTGTCTTCCACCATAGTGACACCTCATCTAGTGTCCTCTACCATAGAGGACCTATGAGGTGGATGAATCATTACTAATCTAGTGTCCTCCACCTCATCTGGTGTCCTCTACCATAGTGGCACCTCATCTAGTGTCCTCTACCATAGTGACACCTCATCTAGTGTCCTCTACCATAGTGGCACCTCATCCAGTGTCCTCTACCATAGTGACACCTCATCTAGTGTCCTCTACCATAGTGGCACCTCATCCAGTATCCTCTACCATAGTGACACCTCATCTAGTGTCCTCTACCATAGAGGCACCTCATCTAGTATCCTCTAACACAGTGACACCTCATCTAGTGTCCTCTACCATAGTGACACCTCATCTAGTATCCTCTACCACAGTGGCACCTCATCCAGTATCCTCCACCTCATCCAGTGTCCTCGAACCATAGTGGCACCTCATCTAGTGTCCTCTACCATAGTGACACCTCATCTAGTGTCCTCTACCATAGTGGCACCTCATCCAGTGTCCTCTACCATAGTGACACCTCATCTAGTGTCCTCTACCATAGTGACACCTCATCTAGTGTCCTCTACCATAGTGGCACCTCATCTAGT
Source organism: Oncorhynchus masou masou (assembly GCF_036934945.1). Lineage (NCBI taxonomy): Eukaryota > Metazoa > Chordata > Actinopteri > Salmoniformes > Salmonidae > Oncorhynchus > Oncorhynchus masou. The sequence goes on from NC_088235.1 coordinate 13,589,905, forward strand.
GTCCTCTACCATAGAGGCACCTCATCTAGTATCCTCTACCACAGTGACACCTCATCCAGTATCCTCTACCATAGTGACACCTCATCCAGTATCCTCTACCATAGTGACACCTCATCTAGTGTCCTCTACCATAGAGGCACCTCATCTAGTATCCTCTACCACAGTGACACCTCATCCAGTATCCTCTACCATAGTGACACCTCATCTAGTGTCCTCTACCATAGTGGCACCTCATCTAGTGTCCTCTACCATAGTGACACCTCATCTAGTGTCCTCTACCACAGTGGCACCTCATCTAGTATCCTCTACCATAGTGGCACCTCATCTAGTATCCTCTACCATAGTGACACCTCATCTAGTGTCCTCTACCATAGTGGCACCTCATCTAGTGTCCTCTACCATAGAGGCATTACTAATCTAGTAGCCTCTACCACAGTGACTCCTCATCTAGTGTCCTCTACCATAGAGGCACCTCATCTAGTATCCTCTACCACAGTGACTCCTCATCTAGTGTCCTCTACCACAGTGACACCTCATCTAGTATCCTCTACCATAGTGGCACCTCATCTAGTGTCCTCTACCATAGAGGCATTACTAATCTAGTGTCCTCTACCATAGATGCATTACTAATCTAGTATCCTCTACCATAGAGGCATTGCTAATCTAGTGTCCTCTACCATAGAGGCATTACTAATCTAGTGTCCTCTACCATAGAGGCATTGCTAATCTAGTGTCCTCTACCATAGAGGCATTACTAATCTAGTGTCCTCTACCATAGAGGCATTACTAATCTAGTGTCCTCTACCATAGAGGCATTACTAATCTAGTACCCTCTACCATAGAGGCATTACTAATCTCATATCCTCTACCATAGAGGCATTACTAATCTAGTACCCTCTACCATAGAGGCATTACTAATCTAGTGTCCTCTACCATAGAGGCATTACTAATCTAGTATCCTCTACCATAGAGGCACCTCATCTAGTGTCCTCTACCATAGTGGCACCTCATCTAGTGTCCTCTACCATAGAGGCATTACTAATCTAGTGTCCTCTACCATAGAGGCATTACTAATCTAGTACCCTCTACCATAGAGGCATTACTAATCTCATATCCTCTACCATAGAGGCATTACTAATCTAGTACCCTCTACCATAGAGGCATTACTAATCTAGTGTCCTCTACCATAGAGGCATTACTAATCTAGTATCCTCTACCATAGAGGCACCTCATCTAGTGTCCTCTACCATAGTGGCACCTCATCTAGTGTCCTCTACCATAGAGGCATTACTAATCTAGTGTCCTCTACCATAGAGGCATTACTAATCTAGTACCCTCTACCATAGAGGCATTACTAATCTCATATCCTCTACCATAGAGGCATTACTAATCTAGTACCCTCTACCATAGAGACATTACTAATCTAGTGTCCTCTACCATAGAGGCATTACTAATCTAGTATCCTCTACCATAGTGGCACCTCATCTAGTATCCTCTACCATAGTGGCACCTCATCTAGTATCCTCTATCATAGTGGCACCTCATCTAGTATCCTCTACCATAGAGGCACCTCATCTAGTATCCTCTACCATAGAGGCATTACTAATCTAGTATCCTCTACCATAGTGGCACCTCATCTAGTATCCTCTATCATAGTGACACCTCATCTAGTATCCTCTACCATAGTGGCACCTCATCTAGTATCCTCTATCACAGTGACACCTCATCTAGTATCCTCTACCATAGAGGCACCTCATCTAGTGTCCTCTACCTTAGAGGCACCTCATCTAGTATCCTCTACCATAGAGGCATTACTAATCTAGTATCCTCTACCATAGAGGCATTACTAATCTAGTATCCTCTACCATAGTGGCATTACTAATCTAGTATCCTCTATCATAGAGGCATTACTAATCTAGTGTCCTCTACCATAGTGGAAATCCTCATCTAGTGTCCAAAATATTTATTTGTTCATCACTTCTCCATGATGGGGTATTTTGAGACCTTTCTTCATAAGACGTGTTAGTTGACTAAATAGGATAATGAGGAAATAATATCTCTGTCTCTCAGTCAATCAGTCAATCAGTCACTCTTTGTCTTTGTCTTTGTCTCTGTCTCTGTCTCTGTCTCTGTCTCTGTCTCTCTCTCTCTCTCTCTCTCTCTCTCTCTCTCTCTGTCCCTCTCTCTCTATCTCTGTCCCTCTCTCTCTCTGTCTCTTTGTCTCTCTCTCTCTCTGCCCTCTCTCTGCCCCTCTCTCTGTCCCTCTCTCTGTTCCTCTCTCTGTCCCTCTCTCTGTTCCTCTCTCTGTCCCTCTCTCTGTCCCTCTCTCTGTCCCTCTCTCTCTTCCTCTCTCTGTCCCTCTCTCTGTCCCTCTCTCTCTTCCTCTCTCTGTCCCTCTCTCTGTCCCTCTCTCTGTTCCTCTCTCTGTTCCTCTCTCTGTTCCTTTGATTTACAGAAAGCAATGTTACAGTTTCCTTATTTTCTCCTGCGGGTCGTCGCTCCCTGACTGTAAATCTCTATTAGCAATTTTCCTCCATATGGCTGCATGAAAATGTCATCCTGCAGAGCCTCAGGAAGAGGGTTACAACTGAGAGCTGAGAGAGAGAGAGGATCTGGTTAAATGGAATCTTTTGGGGTTTGGGTTGGTGTGTGTGTGTGTGTGTGTGTGGGGTGTATGGTATGTTGTGAGCGTGTGTGTGTGTGTGTGTGTGTGTGTGTGTGTGTGTGTGTGTGTGTGTGTGTGTGTGTGTGTGTGTGTGTGTGTGTGTGTGTGTGTGTGTGTGTGTGTGTGTGTGTGTGTGTGTGTGTGTGTGCGTGCATGCAAATCGTTGTCTGAGTCATCAGGATCTATAGGACCTGTTTTCCTCTACTGCCACAAAGAAAGTTATAGAAACGTTTATGAAAAGCCCAGAACAAGGACCTGTTTGGTTCTATCTCAGTACATGGATCTGTTTGGTTCTATCTCAGTACATGGACCTGTTTGGTTCTATCTCAGTACATGGATCTGTTTGGTTCTATCTCAGTACATGGATCTGTTTGGTTCTATCTCAGTACAGGGACCTGTTTGGTTCTATCTCAGTACATGGACCTGTTTGGTTCTATCTCAGTACATGGACCTGTTTGGTTCTATCTCAGTACATGGATCTGTTTGGTTCTATCTCAGTACTAGGACCTGTTTGGTTCTATCTCAGTACAAGGACCTGTTTGGTTCTATCTCAGTACAAGGACCTGTTTGGTTCTATCTCAGTACAAGGACCTGTTTGGTTCTATCTCAGTACAAGGACCTGTTTGGTTCTATCTCATTACTAGGACCTGTTTGGTTCTATCAGGTTCTATCTCAGTTCAAGGATCTGTTTGGTTCTCATTACTAGGACCTTTTTGGTTCTATCTCAGAACCGTGATCTGTTTGGTTCTAGCCCAGCACAAGGACACGTGGTGTGCGTTCGTACATTTCCCCCAGAACGTCAGAGGGCTCCCTGTACCGTTCATAAATTCAGAACGTTTCCCTCTCGGAATGAGGGAGGGATGGAGGTAAGGAGAGAGAGAGAGAGAGAGAGAGAGAGAGAGAGATGTGTTGATGGTATCCTCATGGTATCCTCAATGAAATGATCAAATATACAGACAACAACTTCCAATTGGCTATACTAAAACTCTTCAACATCATCCTTAGCTCTGGCATCTTCCCCAATATTTGGAACCAAGGACTGATCACCCCAATCCACAAAAGTGGAGACAAATTTGACCCCAATAACTACAACAGTAACCTTGGGAAAATCCTCTGCATTATCATTAACAGCAGACTCGTACGTTTCCTCAATGAAAACAATGTACTGAGCAAATGTCAAATTGGCTTTTTACCAAATTACCGTACAACAGACCATGTATTCACCCTGCACACCCTAATTGACAACCAAACAAACCAAAACAAAGGCAAAGTCTTTTCATGCTTTGTTGATTTCAACTCAATTTGGCATGAGGGTCTGCTATACAAACTGATGGAAAGTGGTGTTGGGGGTAAAACATACGACATTATAAAATCCATGTACACAAACAACAAGTGTGCGGTTAAAATTGGCAAAAAACACACACATTTTGTCACTTAGGGTCGTGGAGTGAGACAAGGAGCTGGTTGCTGTGATGCTCACTGTGGTATTTCACCCAGTAGATATGAGAGTTTATCAAACATGGATTTGTTTTTAAATTCTTTGTATGTCTGTGTAATCTGTGGGAAATATGTTGTTAGCCAAGTCTGATCTCTATATATGATTGTGGTTTGTCAAGTTTACTTTTCTAGGGTATGGTAAGAACTACTTTTGCTGATTGTCAAAGAGATGGCTGGACTCCACGAGAAAGACAGCGAGCTACTACCTTTTGGCTAGGTTCAAGTATGACCCTCAGGTCAAGTTCCAGTCAGAGGGAGTTCAGTCATAAGCTTCTATGTCAAAGTTCATAATGCATTTAAATGCATGTCTCAGATATAATCTCTCTCGCTATCTCTCTCTCTGTCTCTCCCTCTCTCTCTCTCTCTCTCTGTCTCTCCCTCTCTGTCTCTCCCTCTCTGTCTCTCTCTCTCTCTCTCTCTCTCTCTCTCTCTCACTCTCTCTCTCTCTCTCTCTCTCTCTCTCTCTCTCTCTCTCTCTCTCTGTCTCTCTCTCTCTCTCTCTCTCTCTCTCTCGGTCTCTCTCTCTCTCTCTCTCTCTCTCTCTCTCTCTCTCTCTCTCTCTCTCCCTCTCTCTCTCTCCATCTCTCCACCCCTGAAGCAGACACACACAGCTCCAGCTCCAACCATCCCATCCATCCAGTATGATTAGATTAGGCCCATTATTAATGGGTCTCTGTGAGCCAGAAGACACCGGGTCACCAGGAGTTTAATTCTATTCTCAGATAACTTCATTTGGCCTGATGCGATTGTTATTGCCCCGGTGCTAGATGTTTATAGGAAACAATAGCTCCAATAACACATTCAGACATCCTAGTTAAAGGGGTCAGACTGGTCCATTAGATAGAGTACAGCTGAATTGTTCTACGAAGTCAGTGCCTTTTGGGTAGTGGACTGTAACTTTAACATTCTGTCATGAAGAGCACATGTTCAACTTAAAACAATGACTATAGTAAGTGCCTGTTAATAGGTGCCAAACAAGTAACAGGGTTGACAGTAACAGGGTTGACAGTAACAGGGTTGACAGTAACAGGGTTGACAGTAACAGGGTTGACTGTAACAGGGTTGACCGTAACAGGGTTGACAGTAACAGGGTTGACAGTAACAGGGTTGACAGTAACAGGGTTGACGGTAACAGGGTTGACAGTCACAGGGTTGACGGTAACAGAGTTGACAGTAACAGGGTTGACAGTAACAGGGTTGACAGTAACAGGGTTGACAGTGGCAGGGTTGACAGTAACATGGTTGACCGTAACAGGGTTGACAGTAACAGGGTTGACAGTACCAGGGTTGACCGTAACAGGGTTGACAGTAACAGGGTTGACAGTAACAGGGTTGACGGTAACAGAGTTGACAGTAACAGGGTTGACAGTAACAGGGTTGACAGTAACAGGGTTGACAGTGGCAGGGTTGACAGTGGCAGGGTTGACAGTAACAGGGTTGACAGTAACAGAGTTGACAGTAACAGGGTTGACCGTAACAGGGTTGACCGTAACAGGGTTGACAGTAACAGGGTTGACCCCAACAGGGTTGACAGTAACAGGGTTGACAGTAACAGGGTTGACAGTAACAGGGTTGACAGTAACAGGGTTGACCCCAACAGGGTTGACAGTCACAGGGTTGATGGTAGCAGGGTTGACAGTAACAGGGTTGACAGTGGCAGGGTTAACAGTAACAGGGTTGACCGTAACAGGGTTGACAGTAACAAGGTTGACAGTAACAGGGTTGACCCCAACAGGATTGACAGTAACAGGGTTGACAGTAGCAGGGTTGACAGTAACAGGGTTGACCGTAACAGGGTTGACAGTAACAGGGTTGACAGTAACAGGGTTGACCGTAACAGGGTTGACAGTAACAGGGTTGACAGTCACAGGGTTGACGGTAACAGAGTTGACAGTAACAGGGTTGACAGTAACAGGGTTGACAGTGGCAGGGTTGACAGTGGCAGGGTTGACAGTAACAGGGTTGACAGTAACAGGGTTGACAGTAACAGAGTTGACAGTAACAGGGTTGACCGTAACAGGGTTGACCGTAACAGGGTTGACAGTAACAGGGTTGACCCCAACAGGGTTGACAGTAACAGGGTTGACAGTAACAGGGTTGACAGTAACAGGGTTGACAGTAACAGGGTTGACCCCAACAGGGTTGACAGTCACAGGGTTGATGGTAGCAGGGTTGACAGTAACAGGGTTGACAGTGGCAGGGTTAACAGTAACAGGGTTGACCGTAACAGGGTTGACAGTAACAAGGTTGACAGTAACAGGGTTGACCCCAACAGGATTGACAGTAACAGGGTTGACAGTAGCAGGGTTGACAGTAACAGGGTTGACCCCAACAAGATTGACAGTAGCAGGGTTGACAGTAACAGGGTTGACAGTAACAGGGTTGACAGTAACAAGATTGACAGTAGCAGGGTTGACAGTAACAGGATTGACAGTAACAGGGTTGACAGTAGCAAGGTTGACAGTAACAGGGTTGACCCCAACAGGGTTGACAGTAACAGGGTTGACAGTAACAGGGTTGACAGTAACAGGGTTGACAGTCACAGGGTTGACAGTAACAGGGTTGACAGTAACAGGGTTGACCGTAACAGGGTTGACAGTAACAGGGTTGACAGTAACAGGGTTGACCGTAACAGGGTTGACCGTAACAGGGTTGACAGTAACAGGGTTGACAGTAACAGGGTTGACCCCAACAGGGTTGACAGTCACAGGGTTGATGGTAGCAGGGTTGACAGTAACAGGGTTGACAGTGGCAGGGTTAACAGTAACAGGGTTGACCCCAACAGGATTGACAGTAACAGGGTTGACAGTAGCAGGGTTGACAGTAACAGGGTTGACCCCAACAAGATTGACAGTAGCAGGGTTGACAGTAACAGGGTTGACAGTAACATGGTTGACAGTACCAAGGTTGACAGTAACAGGGTTGACCCCAACAGGGTTGACTGTAGCAGGATTGACAGTAACAGGGTTGACCCCAACAAGATTGACAGTAGCAGGGTTGACAGTAACAGGGTTGACAGTAACATGGTTGACAGTAACAAGGTTGACAGTAACAGGGTTGACCCCAACAGGATTGACTGTAGCAGGGTTGACAGTAACAGGTTTGACAGTAACAGGGTTGACAGTGGCAGAGTTAACAGTAACAGGGTTGACAGCATCAGGGTTGACAGTAACAGGGTTGACCGTAACAGGGTTGACAGTAACAGGGTTGACAGTAACAGGGTTGACAGTGACAGGGTTGACAGTAACAGGGTTAATGATTTCATCGTTTCATCATTCAGTAGTAATGGAAGCTTGGTTATAAAAAGAGTACAACCGGTCCACTTGCTTTTACACCGATTTGACTATTAGATGTTCAATGTTCCTTTTGAAAAAATAACTATTTTTTTCAAAATACATATTTAAATGAGAGTTCAGTTCACGTGACGCTACTGACCTGAAAATGAGGAACAGGGTATTCCCCCCTCTCCTTCATGTGAACCACTAAATCACATTAAATAATCATCTACAGAACTTGACTACATGTTGGGGTTTAGTGGGTTGACCCCTAAAAGTCACAGGGGGAATTTTGGCCCTTTAGCGAGTTTTGTTCACATACATTTTCCATGTGATCTGTATGATCCATTTAATATAACAGGCTGTTCAAATCCAATACTGGTGCACAAGGCACTCATTTCGTGGAAAGACCCAGCTACAGCAGGCCTCTCTTCACCCTATTCCCTACGTGAGTGCTGTCCTTTGACCAGGGTTACACCGGAGGAATCTGAGTAGGGTGCCATTTTGAGACACAGGCGAAGTGAAGGCCTGCTGCCGGCTTCACTGTCTGATTTAAGGTCATTCCCCAAGTACAGAGATAGGCTTAACGGGAGAGCTAGATATCTATGACCTCATTGAAGGGATTACTGTGTTTATCATAAATATACGCAATGTACTGTATAGTGAATGTGCTGAGATACAGACAGAGAGAGAGAGAGAGTGAGAGGAGAAAAGATAGAGAGAGAAAAAAAAAAGAGAGAGAGAGAGAGAAAGAGAAAAGAGAGAGATGAGAGAGAAAGAGAGAGAGGGAGAAAGAGATAGAAAGGGAGAGAGAGAGAGGGAGGGAGACACTGAGGGCGGGAGAGAGGAGGTGGAGACTGGGGGAGAGACTCTGGGGTTTCATGATAATGTTCTACAGCTCTGTAGTAAATCTTGTATTTTATTGTTCCTACTACAACGCTAACGAAGGTAGATATTATTGTATGTGATACACATTCATCACTTACTGGCAGGGAACCTCTCAAATAAAGCAATCTGCAGTGACAGGAGGAGATGAACAGAGATTGATACTGATATAGGAGAAGTGTAGAGGAGATTAGACCTGACAGACACACACGCACGCACGCACACACACACACACACACACACACACACACACACACACACACACACACACACACACACACACACACACACACACACACACACACAGACAGACAGAGATTAGATCTGTGCAGATAGCATTTCAGCAACGCTGATTTGCAACTCTGTAAGGTAGGTACAGTTACACACCTGCCACCAGACTAAAACAGTATACTCACACACTCTACTGATGTTCTGCCCTCACATTTATACTGACGTTCTGCCCTCACATTCATACTGATGTTCTGCCCTCACATTTATACTGACGTTCTGCCCTGACATTTATACTGATGTTCTGCCCTCACATTTATACTGACGTTCTGCCCTCACATTTATACTGATGTTCTGCCCTCACATTTATACTGACGTTCTGCCCTCACATTCATACTGACGTTCTGCCCTCACATTTATACTGATGTTCTGCCCTCACATTTATTCTGATGTTCTGCCCCAACATTCCTACTGAAATTCTGCCCTCACATTTATACTGAC